>NW_023468143.1:0-6119 GCF_013731165.1 Rhagoletis pomonella | reverse complement strand
TTTCGGTTTAGATTTTAAACCAAATTTTCTATATATGAAACCTAGAAACTAGAATTAAAACATTTTGGTTTGAGTTTTAAACCACGAACTTTTTCGACTAAAATTTAAACCAGAACATATTAAAAATTGCTTAAAACTATTGACTGGTTTAAAAAGTAGACTATAAAAAATTAAAAAGGCAGTAGTCTCAGCGCGGTTTGAAAACTAAACCCAAATTTTTGACCGTGTGGCAATTTATACATATTTATGTAAGTAGTAGCGGCACATTGGTTGAACTAAATGCATTCATACATACATATTTATGTACAACTGTAGGTAATATTGTACGCGTCTTCCTAGGTAGGTGCGGGTGATAAAACCATTTACCATAGTTAAATGCTGTGTACATAACTGTAATTAAAATGGGGAAAAATGTTACAATTTCGGCATGTGACTGAAAAAAACTCTAAAATACACACAAATTGTGGTTTCCAAGATATGTACGAAATGATTAGCACAGCTGCATCCTTCAACTTGTCAACTCGCGGGAAATTCCCCGATTTGCTGGGAATTTCGGTTTAAGTGGCAATCGGGGAATGGGCATTTTTTTCGGGGAACTGGGTATGTTATTTTTATATCTGAAAGTAACGAAATTATACGAGTATGTTAATTTTTAACCATTTGACTCTTTTTGGAGCGACATTTTCTCAATTTGAATCCAAATATCTCCACAACAAGAGTTTTCCCAGATATAAGCTATATACCTGATGAAAGCTAAGGTTTTCGGCTAGACTTGGGGAAACTTAGAATAAAATCGACTAACCAGTTTTTGAGAAAATTCTCGAAATCTATATCTTCAGCCGCCCGATTTTTAGTTTTCAGGCGATAACGTTATAACATATTTATATTTCATAAACACAAAAGATAGCGTTAGATAGCTTGTTTGAAGACCCTTCTACTTATATCCACGTCAATGACATGGACTGAGTAGTGCGGCCTCAGTGGTAGTTTAAAAAATTGCATTTTTTCGAATTTCAGGCAGCAGCCACGCCCACAAAGGCATACGAATCAAAACATCCTGGAGCAAATCCTTTTTAGTTTTTTTGTACTTTAATTAATGAAAGTTTGAAAAAAATTAAATGATGGTACGTACAGACGCCACATACATACCAAGGCATCTCGTAGTGGAGACACGAACCAAAACACATTTACCTCTATATCTTTCCAACTAGTGGCCGGAACTTAATATGTAAGGTATTGTTTGAAAGGTATTGGCCTATAGAATAACACTAAATATGTTGGGTGTTCCCACATGCCCCCTTAAACCGGCAAAAGCAAAAAGACGTTTTTTGTTTCGCAACACTTTAGCCTAATTTTTAAGAATCCGGTTAATCGCTTATGAAGCTTGAATACATTTTCTGGACACACTCTGCAAGGCCTTTCCAACGATATATCAAACATGTCGATTGGACGTCTGGATAAAAACTTCAAAATCTCGTGTATATAAGTTAAAGTTTTATTTAATAAACTTTATTTTTGAAAAGCTGGCGGACTTTTGTCCGCTCATGTGTTTATTTATTTGAATCCAACTTAAGATTAATTACAATATATTTCTTACTTCTACTTTACACCTATGTCGACCACCAATTTGCTGACTGTTGTTGACCGTAATGTTGGTTACCAATATGCTGACTGTTGTTTACCGTAATATTGTTGCTGATCGATACATTTAGTAATTTGATGAAATGTTCGTGGAATGCTGATGCAGCGTCTGCGGTTATAACGAATTCACCGGATGTGTTATCGGTGCCACTAACCCATGGGGTTATTGTCCAATTCGAGGTATTGTAAGGTGTGGTGTTAACTCCTCCCCTCTTAAGTATGATTGTCCTCAATCATTAATAGAAGGGTAAGTCGTTGAATTTTACGTATGTTGGAATGTCATTACTTTCTTGTGGCGGGCTACCTGTTTTGGGCTTCAATACTTCCTTCTCGATGTATTGTATCTTTATTGATCTTTTCTTTAGCAAAATGAAAAGTGCGATTGTTATCACGGATGTTATGGATATTAAGCCTCCGATGGATAGTGTTGCCTTTTGAGAGAATTTATTTTATGTGTGTTGGTTATATGTAAGTCCTTTAGAAACTCGAGCGAAAGTATCTCGATATGGTCCTTCTCTAATGGAGTTGGCTGCAATATTGCTGGGATAGATTTAATTGGCATTACTTCTATATTACTATATACTTTATTGTTGATTCTAATGGTTGTCTTGTAAAATATTACAACATGGGTCCCGTTTATCTCCTGTGCCATTTTATCGGCTTCTATTTTACCGCTGAATTTATTGAGTAGAATTACGCCTTTATGTATTTTTTCTATTGTTGGTATGTGGTGGTCATTGGTGGTATTACACGTAGAATTTAAGCTATTTATTATTCTAGATATACATAAATCATTACTAATATCTATGACATCTGCTTCTTTGCAAATCATTAAATCATTGTAAGTTTCACATTTATTTTTGATACCATATAATTTATCTTTTCCTTTTAGAATTTCTTTGTATTTTGTTTCAATTATAATATTGTTCATTTTCTTAACGGGTCTTACAATTATTCTTTTGAATGTTTCACTTAATGTTAGGGGTATTTTAATAATATAAATGATTTTCATATCTTTACTCAAAACGTTTATTTTTGCTAATCTTAGTGCATCTTCGGCACTTGTAAATGGAACTTTTTCCTTTTTTAGTTTGCTAATTGAAAATTCGATTTCTTCCTTACTTAATAATTGCCCATTGAATGGCGTATTCTATATTAATTAGTTCTTCTTTTATTAATCTAATTTTGTTTTGCAAATTTACTATAGTTTCCATTACAATACTACCATCTTTTCTGATGGTGTTCAACATCTTATTTACTATACCAGTTATATTATTTATACGTTTTTCAAATACATTGTTTATTACTACTTGGTTGTTATTGTTTTCATTTAAATTATTCAAATTATTAGTTATTATATTTAAGTCTTCGTGATCAGGAGATCCGGCTATAAATTTCCATGCCGTTCCTAATATATCAATTGATCTTTTTCTTCTAATGTCATTAATAGGTTTTAGGGTATTAAGGATTTCGAACGTTTGGATTGTTTCATGTTTTAGGACGGGATATAGAAGGTTGTCTTTAGGGATTTGGCCAGTTATTTCGTCGTAGGTTTCCGTCAGAAATTGTTCGTATTTTCCTAGGTCGATGAGATGAATAAGTCTGAATGTTCCGTCCTGTATTTTCGCTTGTCCATTGTCTATTGTTACTAATTGAGATTTACTATAGTCAAGAATTTGTATGTCCGATGAAGAAGTAGAGATCGTAATAAGGAGAATGAAGAGTTTGTAGTGGTCCATTTTATCTGAAAACTAATTAAGTTTTTATTAGGGATTTGTGAACTATTCGTCCTGATATTGTCTTAACTGTTGTCCTGTGGTTTTCCGAAACTTTCCCCTTTTTATACTTTGGAGTCAATTTGGAACCTAGTCTTTTATTGATTTTAACGTAAATAATTTCTCCTGGTGAGAAGTCCTTATTTTGAGGTCTATTTTTGTTGTGGTACGAGAGGTCAAGTTCTTGTTTTTTCTTAAGTAGTGCTATGTTTTCTTGTCTTTGTTGTTCTAACTGTTGGGGGTCGCTATGGATTCTATTACCGAAAAATGTGTCTATTGGTTTGTTTTTCGTCGTTGAGTGTATTGAGGAATTGTAATCTTGAACTGATTTGAATAGTAATTCTTCAAACGTTATTCCTACGGAAGTTGCTTTAAGACATCTCATTATTTCGGAAAGTGTACTATGGAATCTTTCTATTTGCCCATTGCTGGTGCTACTGTAGGGTGGTGTGGTATAAATGTTAATTGACATTTGGTCTCTGAGTAGGGATGATATTGAAGCGGAGTTAAGAGATTTTTCGTTGTCGATTATCACAAGTTTGGGGATTCCGAACGCTATCATTAATTCTCTAATTGGGTCTTTGATATGTTCTATTGCCCTGGAAGGTATTACTTTCACCTGGGCATATTTAGAGAATTTGTCGATGGCGGTAAGAATTAATTTTTTTTCGGTGGAATATATGTCGACATGGACGATTTCACCTGGGGACTGTGGAATGGGGGTCGGTTGAATTTGTGGTTTGGTTGGATGCCTATCGTATTTATGTGCACGACAAGTTGAGCACTGTTTAACAACTTTTTCGATTTTTGCGTGCATGCTTGGGAAATAGAATTTTCGTAGAATTTGGGTTTTGTTTTCGCGGCTATTCCTATGAGCTCGCTGATGCTCTTGTATGGTTATTTGTTCTTGTTCGGTTTCTGATGTGATATCCTGAAGGAGAGTTTGTGTGTAGCGAATTTTTATGTTGCTAAAATGGAGTGGGAATATTTCGTGGATTTTTCCCATCAGTATTTCTGTGGTATACAGTCCGTTGACGAGTGCAGGGTCGAGGTAGCGTTTAAATATGTCTATGATGTCCTGGTTAGAATAATTCGGTTTTGTAACAGTATGCCTGTGGAAACTTGGAAATGGTAACTGGAATGAGTAGCTATCTTCGTTGCCAATCATTAAGAAGAGTTGGTTTTTAAAAGCGTTTATGGGGGCTTCGGTGGCCGGAATAAGGAGGTGTGAGGAGCTTTCGTCGCTATGGTCTGTAACTGTAAGAGTATTAATGTCAGTTTGTGGGGGTCTCGAAAGTGCGTCTGCTACGACGTTGGTTTTTCCGGGTTTATACTTCATCTCGTAGTTATATTCTTCGAGGATGCACTTCCACCTTTTCATTTTCCTATTATGGTTTTTATTTCTTAATGCAAAGGTGAGCGGTTGGTGATCTGTGAAAATTACAACTTTAGCGGATCCGTATAAATAGTTCCTCAGTGAAGTAAGGGCCCAAATTATTGCCAACATTTCTTTTTCGTTCGCGGCATAACTTTCTTCTGTCTTATTGAGTGAGCGGGATATGAAGGTAATGGGTTTTCCTGATTGCTCAAGGACAGCACCTAGAGCGTAGTTTGATGCATCTGTCGTAAGGTGAAATTCCTCTTTGAAATTGGGGTAAGATAAAATTACTTCTTCTGAAGTTAACGCTGTCTTTATATTATTGAAGGCAGTTAGGGCGTCACTATCGAACACAACTAGCTTTTTGCTGGAGGCATTTTTGGACACTCGTCCATCTTCCCCTCTCAAAAGCGAGGTCAGAGGTTTTGCTAGCTTAGCATAATCCCTGATAAAGCGCCGATAATAGTCTGATAGTCCAAGGAAAGATCTAAGGTCTTTCAATGTTTTTGGACATGGAAAATTTTGAATTGCACTTACTTTGGCGGGATTGGTTTTTATACCTAGCGGGGATATGATGAATCCTAAAAATTCGACTTCTTTACGAAAAAATTCACACTTGTCCAATTGGACTTTCATATTCGCTTTTTCTAGCGTGTGAAAATTTTTTTCGACATTTTGGAGGTGGCTCTGTTCGTCTTTGCCAAACACTATTATGTCGTCTATATAGATATAATATGTTTTACCGATATGTTCCTTCAAAATGTCGTCTAAAGCTCGCTGAAATATAGCGGGTGCATTCTTTAGACCGAATGGAAGTCTGGTAAACTCGTATTTCCCGTTATTAATTGAAAAGGCTGTCTTCTCAATGTCGGATTCCTTTAATGGAATCTGATGGAAGCCACTCTTCAGGTCAAGAACGGAAAAGTATTTGTTATTTCCCAGTTGTGAGATAACCTCATTAATTTCTGGGATTGGGTATTTGTCGGCTATTGTTAGTGTATTCAGTTTCCTGTAATCTATTACTAATCTGTATTTTCTTTGGCCTGATGCATCCAATTTCTTCGGTACAACCCACACGGGTGAGTTATAGGGTGAACGGGATGGTCTAATAATTCCATCCTTTAACAAACTTTCTATTTCCTGTGTCACGAAGTCTCTCATCGCGAGGGGGTATGGGTAGTACTTTGTGTAAACTGGGGTATCTGAGGAAGTCCTGATTTCTCCTACTACCGTAGTTGTGTAAGTAAGTTTTTCGTCCGGTTCCGTAAAAACGTGGGGGTACTTTTTGGTTAAGTAATTTATATGTTGTTTTTGTGTGGCTGTCA
>NW_023468142.1:0-6119 GCF_013731165.1 Rhagoletis pomonella | reverse complement strand
TACTTTTAAATTTCTCAAGAGATTTTGCAAAAAAAATAGGCTCATCACTTCAACAAATTTTGAATTTAAAGTTTCTAATGTATGCAAAAAACCTGACGTCGACTCGAACAGACGGCGAAACAATTAAAAGGCCCTACACACGGATCGATTTATCGGCCAACCAGTTGGCCAACCGCTAGAAGTTTGTGGTAAATAATGGGCTGTTTTTGCTTACGCATAAAAGCACATTTAGCGCATTTAGCTCTAAATGCTACTCTAAATGTACATTTATCCATACAAAAATCGTCACCTAAATGCAACTCCATTTTTGCATTAAGAATCTAAATGCTAAAAGCAACCCTGTGATCTTTCAAAATTTCAACGATTCGAACACAAGAATGATAGAATACAAGATTGCGCCGTCCTGGCCGAAAAGCGAAAAAAAGAATGAGTTGAAACTGCCAAAATAGTTCACTTTACAGCGGAAAACGTGTTTTAATTTTACTAAATGCGAAAATATTGCATTTTCACATAATCTATTAGAGAATAGTAAACGTTAGTGCACTCGATTGCTTTGCAATCGAAGCTGCTGCAGCAAACGTTTTAGTGCTCCATTGCTTTGCAATTAAGGCTGATGCAGCAAATTGCGGAAGCATCTCAGCGGGATTGATTAGTTAACTTGCTAAAGGAGGATGCTTGGAGCAGAAGTGAAGTCATTGTGATGAAATGCTATCAATATAATAATAAAGATACATTTCGAGAACGGCTTTACCGTGCCCTATGTACACAAAATGCAGCTATTCGTCGCAGCGCTACACTTGCATCTCGCATCTTGACGGCTGTCGAAATTTAACACACGGCACTTAATTTTATTAGTTTTTACGCAGTCTTCAACTCAAAAATCACCCACAAATTGCAAATTAACACCATTTAAACTGCTTTTTCACTTATAATTAAAATTCTTTGTCGCTGATTTGTAAACAAAGGTTTATTTACAAGTTACCACAACTGTCAAAATCGGCAAAACTAAAGTAGCGGTACCACTGACGGCGCCAGCTTTGTTCGCTGCACCGTGGATTCGAACGTGGTTTAATGAGAAAAAGTGGCAACATTGCTTTTTCGCGTATACAGTGGCTAGCTTCCTTTAAGTGATCGCCGATCGAGATTTCATTTATTATTTTACATTATTTGGATAAAGAAAAGTTACGCAAATTCAACATCGATATGATGCTGATAGAAATCTGGATCAATTTGTGATCAACTCTGTTTGTTTTGTTTCCTAATTAAGTGAGGAAATTTTAATTGACAGCACCGACAAATGAATATATACACAAACAAATGTTCGGTTACGGTTAAAACAATTCAAGTTTTTGTATTGAATTTTTGGTTTAAAATTTATTTTTTCCTTTGCAGTAGGGTTTTTTGCACATTATCTTCTGCGTGAGAATTGATCGCAATTGATACGGATCTGAATAAGCGACTGGAACACGGCTGTTTGTCAAAAGCATACGATTTCGAACTCGCGTAAATGTACATTTGCTAAATGCGATAGCATGAACGCTCTTCGAAAACATATGTTCGAAAGTGCTAAATGTTGCATTTTAAATGCAGCAAAAACGCTGCATAAGCCGTGTGTAGGCAAGTTGGCAAACCTTCGTCAAGTTGTTCGTCAGTTTGGAGTCATGATAAAAGCATAGTAAGGTAAAACCCTTCTCTCAATGCGTCGGCCATGATTTTTTTTTGAAGTTTGCCAACATTTTAAAATCGTATAAAATTGAGAGTAAAAAAAAAGGAATTGTTCAAAGTTGTTGTTGTTTGAGATTGAAAATGAGAATGTGTGTGTGAGTTTGTGTAATATTTTTAAATTAAATATCTTGCAAACGTCAAGAATTCGAAAAATTCCTCTCAGCGGTTCTACCTTATTTTTTTATCATGGTTGGAGTAAACCAAAAATTTTTGATTTTTGAGCCAGATTGGTCAACTTGTTGCTCTGTGTGTAGACAAGTTGGCAACCTAAAATGCAATTTAATTTTTTTTAAAGGCGCATTAACGTTAGCATGTGTTTTTCGGCTTGTTACGCTTGTGAAAATGCGTATAATTTATGAAAACGGGGGCGGTAGCAATAACAAATACATAAAAATGAGAAGCATTCCTAGCATAGCTTAAAAGTTTGCCAGTGTCGTTGTGTTGTTCACAGTTCAAAAACTCTCACTCAAATGAAATCGGCCAACTGGTTGGTTCGTTTGTAGGGAATTTCGTTAAGTAGGTTGGTCAACTGGTTGGCCGATAAATCAATGCGTGTCTACGGCCTTTAACATATCGTCGTTTAAAGTACAATGTCTGAAACCCAGTCGTCAACCCCATTTTCGAAATTATGTAGCCGGCATAATTTTCAAGTTCATCATATTCCACATCTTTGAATGTACTGATAAAATCTTCTGCTTAAAAAAAAACATTTCTTCTAGTGATAAGGTAGCATGAATTTGATGAAATGTCATAATTTTATTAAAATTCAAATGGTTAACAACAACAACGAATGTCATTAAATGGAACTACCTTCTTTTTTGTATCATGATATAAACCATTTTTTAATATGTATTCAAAATTTATAATTTTCACTTGAAATTATAATTTGTAAACGCTTGTCAATAGCATTTTCAATCTTGATAAAGGCCAAAATACAATAGCGCAGTGGCAGTGGCAGTGACAGTTTTTAAAATCAGCTGTTACTGCTAATATTGGCAGTCACTGCCGCATCAAATACAAATGCGTTGTCAGTGACTGCTTCAGTGACATAAACAGAAGTTGGCTCCGTTTTATTTATTCAGATTCAACATGCGAAGTTTTCTGAGATGAAGGCAGTGGCAGTGAATTTAGAGTTTGGGCTAAACTGAGCAGTACTGCCAGCTGCCACTGTTGTTTTGTGAGTCGCTTCATTGGTCACCACACTTTCTGCCAAACTGCCACTGCCACTGCTTATTGTATTTTGGGCTTAATTGATCAAGAAAAGAGCTTTTGATTTCTGTGCTAGAATCCCAATTCTTAATAAATAATTAAAAATTCACAAATTATCAAGGATGCATTGTAACGTTAATTTTAGCGTTTACCAAAAAAAAATCAATCGTTTCTGTTGAAACGATTCAGTTTTTTAGGGTTTAGGTAATTATCAAAATAATTCTATTTTGCTTATTAACGAAAAGAAATTCAATCGTCAATTCTGAAGCTGTAGCATGCATTTAGGTGCTAGGTGTTTATGGCATACAACAACAACTTTTCGTTGATTTATTTTGTTTCGATGCTAACGATTGATGATTTATTTCGTTTCAACGTTAACGATTGAATTTTCTTTCCTTAATGCAGCTCTGAAACGAACCGAAATCATTTTGATAAGTTATTTTTGCACATCAACAAAACGAAATCGATTCATATAGTTTGGTGAGCATCTCTGCAAATTATAAAAACTTTTAATTTATGAAGTGCACAGAATCGGCCTGTAAATGTATATTAAAATATCGTTTTATATAAGAAAAGGAAAAAAAGCGCCGTAGGCGAAAATTTTAAATAAAAAATCGGGGGATTTTTTACTCCAAATTTTCATTATATATTAAAGTATATATTTATATGAGAAAAGGAAAAAAAGCGCCGCAGTAAAAAAAAATTGCGCGATTGTTCATTCCAAATTTTCATTATATGAGGCATTTCATGCCACCGCGGCCACCTCTGTGCGCGACCTCTCAGGATTTGGATGAAAGTTGAAGAGATTGAAGGTCTAGGTGACATGAATATACGTTCAGCATATTTTGCCGATATGACGTAGGGTTGCCTACTTACACGGTACTTAAATTTTAAGAAAACGTCATACATACCTTTCTTTAAAGTGCTGTATCTTGGAAACCTTTTAACGAAACTTAATGATAAAAAATGTATTTCTTCCGTCTTATTATGGGCTTTAATTGTAGAGTACCAGGTTGACCGAGCTTCGCCCGGAGTGCATATACTTTTTAAACTTTTCATGATTTGGATAGCTTTAAGAAAATATTTTGGAAATAAACAAAAAAAAAATAGTATTTCGATATCTATTAAGCAAATTCCTTACTCTAAAATTTATGTGGGAACCCTGTTGCGAATTACTCTGGAATGGATGGTACATATCTTTTGGTCGTATATGTACTGTGTATACATAAAAAAAATATTGATTGAAATTAACAAAATAAAAATTTGTATTACATAGAAACGTGGCAACCCTGATTGAAAATATTTTCTGACCAAAGTTCTTTACAATACCTTTCATTGGATATCCATATTGCGATGTTTTAGATAAATTGTGTAGAATCGAAAATAAGTGGCAACCTCACACTATTATCCTAAGAGATAACAGTTTGTATATAGGGAGAGTATTGTTTAAGAACCTTCTCTTGGTACTCATAAATAGTAATATTTTACCAAAAAATTATATAAATTTGCGATTCAAAATAGGTGGCAACCCTATTAGAAATATTTTTAATTATGGATCATTAAAATACCTTCCATTTGATACCCATATTATGATGTTTTAATTAATTCGTAACAAATTTCGAATAGGTGGCAACCTTACACGAGTCTTGTTGGGGATAATGCCTATTCAGATAACCTTAAAATCCAAATCAGCAGCGGTGTTCGATGCAGAGCTGAGTCACTTGTTCCTTTCCTCGGGTGGGGGGGTAACAAGTAATTCTCAGCAATGCTTGAACTACAAATACTCTTATTTTAAAATTCTCTACCCCTTACCACTGGTGGGGGGAAGTAGAGTCTAATAAAATAAGAGGTTAGTACTTTCAATATTAAAAGTTTAACCCCTTACCGCTGTTGGGGGGGAAGTAAAACTTTAATAAAGAAAGAAGAATAAAGCGTCTTAAATGCTTTACCCCTTACCGCTGGTGGGGAGAAGTAAAGCATACAAAATAAAATAAAAAAGCAGAATGAGTGTTAGTTGAGAGTCTTTACGATTCTGATCTGTTTATTGAATATTTCTTCTTTATTTACAATTTTCTTACTTTATGTTTCCTAACTAATTGTATATGTACATATGTGTGTATGTATATTTACAAAGGATAAAATAAGAAACCAGTGCATTGGTTCTTATGGTATTTTGGTTGTGTGCCTCTGCTACATCTTTGCATGTTGAGAATATTGACAGGCAATGTATTTTCTGTTTGTAGCACCATAAGGGTTGCCTTGCAGCACTGACATTTTAATGTTTCCCGTATGCGCTGCATTTTATGTGTGTTTATATTTTTGCAACTGATAAAGGATCAACCGATTCAATATTTTATTGTTTCTCGCGAACGTTCCTTACATTTAATTACCTACTTTTGTGCGTCGAATCCACTTGACATTCTTATTGTATGTTTGTGTTTGGATACATACATATGAATTTATATATGTAAATGTAAGCGTACAAATTATATTTTCTTCTATTTATATTTTCTTCAGTGGACTGTATTTTAGTTTTGGCGCAAGTGCACAATTTTTATCTTTCCTTTATATATTCAAGGATTAGAAATGTTTATTACAATTTTAAGTTTGAGTATTTTTAAGACCCAGGCATATATGTATGTTTGTATGCATACATGTTCAAAGATGTTTGAACATATTGCCGAGGGCAAAAAAGTGATTATTTATGTACTGTATACATATTTTTTAAAAGTTCTTGCTATATTTAATGTTATTACTCAGGCAGATATGTATCCATGTTCAAAGATATTTGAACAATCGGTGTACAAAATTTCATCGATGTGGATATATATATATACATATATATATACAATAATTGCTCGTTTAATATAATAAGATTTTTACATTAATGTGCAACGTATAAAAAACAAAAAAAAAAAGTTAAGTAAGCATTTTTCTTTTTGATTTTTTTTTTGATTATAGCATTTTTTAAAATTTTTATTTTTACATAAAAACATTGTCTATAATGTAAACTTTAAGTACCCAAATGGGCGTAATGGGATACTTATGCATATGGACTCTAGATCGTCTAACGCTCGAGCAATATGATAAGTAGACATTGAAATTTTATGAAATTGTATATTTTTGAAAGAGGAAAACAAAAATAATATGAATAAATGATATTAACTTTACTAAAGGTCTGAAAT
>NW_023468141.1:0-6120 GCF_013731165.1 Rhagoletis pomonella | reverse complement strand
GAAGCGCAAGAGTTCACATTTGTGACACTTGTTTTTAATGAGCAATAGCAGCGGCAGGTCCATGCTGGTGCTAAGTGATTTCAAAATGTCAGCAACTACTTATACACAAGCCATTATAAATTGCAGATTACTATTTGTCTATATGTATGACGCAATTTTGATGACGAGCTCCTTAGTGTTGTACAAGTATCCTATATATAGTTATTTTTATTTCTCTGCTGTCAACTGTTTCACAACATTCACCTTCATTCTGCCATTTGACACACCGTAGCTGTCATCTTGACCCTTTCACACTTGTTCACTAAATCCCTCAGCTCTTCAAATTGCACCCCCTAACTTGCAATTAAATGTTGAGATTTTAATAAAGCACAAACTTATTGCGAAAGTTGTCAATTGTCACAAATGGCTAGAAGTGATGAATAAAGTAAGGAAAGTAAAAAGAGTAAGTAAGTATGTAGAGTCAAAAATTAACGTGCAATTGGCGGCCAAGTTTTCGGGTCACGACACTTATGTTTGTATGTATGTACAAGTACAAGTATGGCTCGTTTGCGTGCAAAAGCCATTTATACAGAGCGCGGCTAGTTGACAGCCGGACGGGCGTATGAGTGACGACGGTGTTTAAATGTTGTGCCTGCAGGGTCAGCTGCTAGACGCGGTGTATGTAGACGTCAACTACTCATTTTACCGTACGAAATGCAAATTGCCGGCGACTGTTGGTGTGCTATTAACTTTTTTTTGTGTCAGCATTGTTGTTGTTGTGTGTTAGCAAAATGAGCTGAAATTGCAAATTGCTTGATGAAGTGATGAACTTTGCGATAAGTGTTGGAAGAGTAAATTAAAAATGTGCGACTTTTATGCAGCTAGCTGCTAATTTGCTCATATTAAAATATGCTGAAAATAAAGTAATTTGTTAAGAGGCCTTTGTCTACGGTTACTTAAAGCCAATTGACACTATTTATTCGACAGAAACACATCGTATGGGTGGAGGTAAAAATTATTTTCATGTAAAGTAAAAGATGCTTTCTGTTAATTGGAAGTGGGGCTAAAGGACTATTTTTTTTTGTTAAATCGACAAATATTTTGCTTTGTGGTGCTAACCTAAATATCCGCCATCAGCAGCTATGACTTTTGTCAGTCAAGTGCTTTGAACAAGTGCTTATCTTTAGAATTGATCCAATTTTGTAGCAAAACATTGTAACTTTCGTAAGAATTGAGGCATTCTTCCATGAAGTCAAGTGCAATTGCTCGCTTTTCTCTAATATTTAAATTTTTTAAGGCGCATCATATATCGCCGGTAGGTATCTTTCACAAGATTTTTGTTATGAAATTTTTCTGGTAATCCCATTTTTCATTCTGTGAAAGTTAGACGCAAAAAAAAGCTTGCTTTCATTGTTATTGTGACGACATAACTAAGACCTGAAGAGGTAATTGGTGTCGTGTTTGGGAAGTTCAGGTTTTGTGCCGCAGTTCGGCGGCTCTCTCGCGGCAACTGGAGCTCTTCGTCGGCGACGGGTGGGGGTTGAACTCTAGTTACGCACATTGACGTGGTGAGAGTTTGTTAAGGTGGAAATATACTGTCTATGAATGTCGTTGATAACCTGGAGGTCCTTGCACTGGCAGCCGAGCTGGAATTTCTTGCTCAGTATTAAGTTTTGCTTCCTAGCTAGGAGCATTTGGCCGCGATATATAAATGGTGATCAAGAGGCATCCCGTTGCTGTCCGAAGTACGGCATTTCGATAAGTCTTTAGCCTAGTGTGCTATGCAGGGGCAGCATAATTTAAAATCGGCCTAAAATTGCCTTATCCTATGTTGCCAAAAAAGATTCCTTGTGGTTTGTAAAAAGAGCCACCGTTACTTTCACGAAGGGGATTAAGTTCCATGTAGGGATGAGGTGGGAACGATTGTTGAGATAGCCGCTTTATTTTCGAGCACAGGTTATCAAAGCCATTGCCGGGCGCCAATATCGAGCAATCGTCAGCATGGAAGATCAGTTAAATTCTTTCCGCTGGCTGCGATGCTTCGAGGGTTTGAGGTTTCAGCTCGAAAAATTGCCGACGATTGCCGACTACTCAGTCCCTCTGAGCTAGGGGGTCCTTCTATGTCCACCACCAGTGTGGAGTGGCAAACGGTGTCAGGACAGTTTTCCCACAGGGGCGATTATTTATGTTAAATTATCTGGTGATATTATGCTCTTTACGGATCCCCGGGACCGTCTTGGTAAAGGTGTTTACGCTCATTTTCCAGTACAGGCGCTTCAGCTGGAAAGTTGGACAGATTTCTGCGAGAATCGAGGAACATATTTAATATATTTACTTGCTCTTATTTTTTTAGCACAAACACATAAGTACATATAAATATTTCTCAAACAAAATGTATTACCATTTAAATCGTTTTAGCAAAATTTGATCCAACCAGTTAAATATAATACGCATATGAGCAATTTTATAGGATAGTTTACATAGAAAAATACATACATATGTACATACGCATGTTTAGTAGGACAAACCACTTACCCAATGAGTTACTGCCTATTCGCTTATCGCATGAGTTTTGAATTCAAATTTGTCACGCCGATTCAGCAAAGAATTAGTCAAACTGTTGTAAGTCACGCAGCGGAGTGCCATCGATCCGTCAGTGTCAGCGATGGTAGCATTAACACATATGTATGTACATATGTGTTACTGGATTTGCGTGTGTATGTACGACATGTGATATGCTGATAAACCATTTTGAAAATGAGAATCCAGCACGTATTTATTTTATTCATTTCTCTAAAAAATAAAATGGCGTAGATGACATATAGATCCTAAATATACATATGTACATACATAAATGCTACATACTACGTACATTAGGGAGTATCACTGTCCATGCAAAAAAATGGTTTTTTTTTAATAAATAAAATTAGCTTAAAAACTTACCATAAAAATCAGGGACCGAAAATAACAGTTATTTTTTTACAAAGCTAAACGTGACCAAATATTTTTAAAGGCCGGAATAAAAGTCCTTTCCTAAAAATAAACAAACCGCTTATCCAAATTAAACAAGTTTGGTATCAAATGAATGAGGACTAAGAATGCTTTAAAACTGAAATTCTAAACGAGGAGAGCCACCTGTTGAAAGCTATTTCCATACAAAACTTTATTTAATTACATAGAACAAACCTTGGGTTATGTATAGGAATATCCTTTGTATTAAATTATAAAAAAATATAAATAGATTTGGTAACCTTCGTTTGTTTTCCTGTTTAAAAGATATTTCAGTCCTCTTTCATTTGATACCAAATTTGTTTAATTTGGATAAGCGGTTTGTTTATTATTAGGAACGGACTTTTAATTTAGACTTAAAAAATATTTGGCCAAGTTTAACTGTTAAAAAAATTAACTATAATTTTCGGTCCCTGGTAAAAATTTTTACAAATTTTATGAACGGAATCAAAATAATGAGATTTTTTGAGGTATTTTTAAATCGCTTGAGCTCACGTAAATGTTAATATTTTTCCAAAGTATTTTAGTGGAAGTCTTAAAATCCGTGTATGTAATACACTTTATAATACCTTTTTTTTTTTTTTGGTAATGCACCCTAATGTACTTACATATGTACTATGTGTGTATAAAACAAATAATGAATGAGTGACAGGAAACACATTTTTCTGTTTCGTTATTATTTTCTTCTAAACTGTTCGCAAATTGCTTTTCACATAGTATGCACATAAATCAAACTTACGAACACTAAAATCCAAACTATTGCGCAAAATTCAGCTTACCTCGTAAAAACATTAACTCATCATTTACTCTCCATTTGAATGGAAGAAATAGCTTATGAAAATGGGCCGACAAAACGTCTACCATAGACGCACATCGAATCTAGGCGCTTGCTGGCTGGAATTTTGCTTTTCGTGTTGTGCTTACCCTTTTTTTTGTGGCAGTGCGCAATTCCGCGCTGCTGGATATGCATATGGATGATAAATGGTATACGTAGATATTATTTTATTACGTATACGCCATGTACGCACTCAGTGTAAATGAATGTAAATTAATGGTTGCTGTTTTACAACGAAAGGCCTGCCATAACTAAAAAGAATATAATGGAAAGTAAGAAATAGTTTGAAATTGTGCTTCAGTGGCAAATATATTGATCTCCTGAATGGGTACCTATTTGATAAAGTATAAACAAACCCCTTAAACTACTTTTTTGAGTGCTGTTTAAAATACGAAGGGCCATTTTCTCAAGTAGGTTTTAAAATTTATCGGCCATTTTTGAAAAATTTTAAAACCTACTTGAGCAAGCGGCACCTAGATTTTATACATATGTATGTACATGCTAAGTGCTAAGCAATTATTTTTGCTAAAAAATACATTCACTCAAAAGCATAGAAAATAATTTGCTGCTGCTTACCACAGTAATTTCCTCTTATTTATGGCAAGCTTCATGCCTTTTGCCTAAAACATCCACTTAGCAAGTGAGCTGCACGCCGGTAGAAAGAATAAACAGCTAAATATGGCCAAAAATACAAGAAGTCACTGCAAAATGCGGCTATGAGTTAAGCAGGATGCTTTTCACCGAAACGGATGAAACTAATTATTTTGATTGGCGGCTAGCCAAAAGAGGAAAACTGTTTGGTAAGACAAAACTATGATAAATTCTTCTTTTCTTCCGATCACGATGCATCGGTCTTAACATAGCGCAATGGCTTTATAGCAAAGCATTCTACTGCAGTGTAGAGCAATCTCAGAAAGAAATTTCGCCTGCCCTTTCATCAAACTTTCCAAATAAGTAAAATTATCGCTATAGCCCCACAGTCTAACGGTGGCTTCTTTGCCTACTACATCGCCATAATCAACATTTAGCTTTAAGAATAGAGGTGGTCCGTTAAGGGTAGCTCTTAGCACTTTTTCCATTTATTTAACTATGCTGACCTTATCTAATGTGTTCTCCCACACGATGACATCATACAGCGATTTGATTTGAAAGAAGTTTGTTTTACAAAAATTAACGTCTATTCCACAGCTCGTAGTACATTGATGACACCGACCTAAAATAGTGGTTAATGGCTTCCCGTTTGAGGGGTACCTCTATACTCTACAATGTCAGTAGATGTGTTCTGCTTATCTAGGGAGAACGTTATTGAAAACTCCTCGGCATCAATGAAGGTAAATAGAAAACATGTAAAAGCTAATTTTCGTAGATCAATTTATGAGTCGAGTAGTTAGAGGTACGCGCTACCACTCGTTAGGCAACTTCAGAAAAGGCAAGATCAGGCTTCTCATTAAAACCATTTGCAATCGAAGGCGGCGTAAAACTACAAGAAGGCATTCTCTGCGAAGGAAAGACTAGATGGAGATAGACTTGGCTTCAGTGGGTGTCAGTTGGCAAGAGTTAGTGATTTTTGGGCAGATTTAATTGATTGAATTTAATTTAATCTTTTGGGTAAGTACTAGAATGGGGTACTTGAGATCAATGAACTTTCGAACAAAATTTCGAACAAGAATATCGATATATGTGTCCTATTTTAAGAAAGATATGATATTACCAACAAGTAAATAACTTTGGACCACGCCAACCGATTTCGATAGTTCTTTTTGCATCGGAAAGGCAGTGTCTCAGAGGTGGTCCCAGACTAATCTGGTTTAGATCCGATCATTTGATCATGATATATATATATATAATTTTTTTAAGTCGGTTTTTTTTGCTAAAAAATTACTTGTTTGATTAAAAATTAAGTAAGTAGCTAATCCACACATATAATAAAATTTTAACAGGCGTTGTCTGTACTTTATAGATATTAAAGAAAAATTAATATCGGGGGTCTTTATTAGAGCAATAGAAGCCAAATAAACAATTTTTATAATTTTTGTCTGTCTGTTTGTCTCTATCTTTGTATGCGCATCACTCGAAAACTAATGCATGGAATTGAATGCAGTTTTCACCGATTGATTGATTCCAACTTAAAACGTTGCCACTGGTTTGAAAAGTGCAGTTTAAGTAAATTGATTAGATAAAGTAAATATTGCGATGTGGTTGTCAAAAGAAAGAAGTGTAACAATGCTTACAGCTGAAAATATATTTGTGGAGGTTGCCAGATGTTTGAAAATTTGAATTTAACTTAATAGATAAAA
>NW_023468140.1:0-6120 GCF_013731165.1 Rhagoletis pomonella | reverse complement strand
CATTGCCAGCAAACAAAGCTCTTTCAAGCTTTCTGTATATTTTGTATTGATTGATGAATTACTATACATCTTTCACACCATTTTTATATATATAGATATTCGTATTTAATACATACATTCTTACCACTGCTAATCACATGAATAAAAATCCTAAAAACGAAAATGTGACTGCAATATTTCTTGTTTAAAATGCTTTAGATCCATCGCACACCACGGACTTTATCGGCCGCCGATTTAGTTGTGCTTGCTAGTCTTTCTATTGCACCACAACTAATTGGTCGGAGCGATTAAGTTGGTGTAGTGTGCGCACCTCCATACATCTTCATGTACTACCTACTATTTAAATAGTAAAATATTAGACAAATTCTTTACTTATATGTTTCCTTTGTGTTATTTTTCCAACGTCAAAAGCTGGACTTTTTTTTGAAAAAGTTGGTACAACAAAAAATACGAAACACGTTTTCTGTCAGATAGCTAACATGGCGGATAAGAAGAAGAAGTGAAACTACCCTGAAAAAAAGCATCCTATGTGCTTATCTAGGCAAAAAGCTACCTAGGTACCAAATTTTAAGCAAATCGGACCATAAATACGATTTTTTCGAATAGATCACTCCCTGGTCCACTTCCCGGAAAAAAGGATCCTATATGCTAACATAGGCAAAAAGCTACGTTATATGAACAGATTAAAGGAATTGTAATTTATAATTTTTTTAAATTTGTTTGAGCAAAATCGGACTAGTGGTTCTCGAGTTATGTCAAAAAAAAGACCACCAAAGGTGACAATTTCCCCTATATGATAGTTATATATATATCTCGATTCCTAGACGTGACCCAGCGAAACGCCGGGACACGTATAACTTGTTTTTGACCGATATAACATTTCCCGTTGGTTTCATCCCATCCCGATTTTGACTGTCGCATAGTGTTATTTAAAATTTCAACCTTATGCTTATTAAATGGAAATGCTTCTATGAGTTTCAAAATTGATGGGAAACTTCCCTCTTGAATTTTTTTTTGGATTTAGATATTGAAATAAAAATACTTTATTATCATCAAAAGAAAATCGCAAATTAAATTGATCACAAAGTTCAATATAATAAATCAAATATTATTTTTAACTTCGGTCAAAATTTCTCGTGGTATGTTATTTTCACATTTTTCAAATTCTATGCCACAAAAAATGTTTAGAAGTGCAATGTGAGTTTGTTCATTTTTGTAATTTACATTTGCGCTTAAAAAATCTTTTTTAATAAAGTTATTAAGTACTGTTAAATAATGTTCTTTTACGAGAGGGAAAAGATGATGAATGACATTTTATTCGGATTGAAATATTTTGTTGAATTGATTTGCAATATTAAGTACATAGGATAAAAAAAACTAAATACAATCGATTCACATCATTCATTGAGCTTTCAACATGCATGATCTTACGGTCTCTTTTCTCTTCAAAAGGAAGTAAACTAAAGTAATGTTTGAGCGCGGTCCATTTCTCAAGAAGCCTATCCACCGCCGCCTGAACTGACAACCAACGCGTTGAACATGTATTTAATAGATTGTGTTCCGGTACGTTAAAATAATCTTGGAAAGTTTTAAATTCAGCTTGCCTTTTCGCACTATGAGCGAAAAAATTATAAACTGACTTTACTAACGCTTCCGTTTCAAAAGGAATACATTTTGAAGCAGCCTTAGCGCAAAGGTTAATGGAATGGCAGGTACAACCCAAATAAAAAAGGTTAGGGTTTAATGACTTTAGCTGTGCCTGCACGACTCGAAAATCACCTTTCATTACAGCGGCATTATCGGTGTCTAAACCAATCAAGTTTTGGCCGGGAATTTGAAGGTTTGAGAAATACTTTTTTATTGTACCGGATATTGGTGTTTTTTTTTTTTTAATTTTTTCTCAGTACACACATTTTATTTTCTCAAAAAGGTATTATATCTTATTTTATTTCATTTCGTTGCGAATATACTATAAAAAAGCAAATTTTGTTTAGAAGAAAATATGAAATTTTATATTTTTCCCCTAAATGGGGATTCATTTCTTCCCGTTTTTCTTCTTATTCTACTGAGCTAAGGCAGTGTCAAATCGAGCTGTCACAACTGATACCACCTTGTATTACTGCATCATGGCTAATACCACCTTATTAAATTCGCCATCTTATAGTTGCTTCATTTCTTCTCATATCACTGTATGTATGCCAATCAATCTCCTGCTTTGGAAAATAAAAAGTGATGCCGCAAGGAATGTTAAAGAGTAAAAGAGACAACTTCTATTACACCTCGCTATAAAAAAAACGTGGTAGTTGCCATAGAAGTTATGAGCAAAATTTAAGAAGTTACCATATTATTTTTAATAAATTCTTAATGTGAATGGACAAATGTAAAAAAATCGGAGCATATTTTAGATCTAGCGGAGTAGGGAGTAGATTTTAAATTTAAAATAGAAATCGGAGTATATCTACTCCGATCGGAGTAAAGTCCGGACGCTGACCGAGAACCCCGAAAATCTCGAAGTAGTCTCGAAAAACCCTAAATAGTACCAAAAATCCGGATTGGTTTCAAAAAGCCCGAAGTAGTCCCGTATGGGCTCGATAACCCCGAGAATACCGAAGTTGTCTCGAAAAACCCGAAATAGTCCAAAAATCCGGAGAACCCCCGAGAGAAAATCTCGAGGAAGTCTCGCAAAACCCGAAATAGTCCCAACAATACGGAATCATTCCCAAAAATCCCGATATATTCGCGAGAACCCAGAAAATACCGAAATAGTTTCAAAAATCCCGAAGTAGTTGCGTTCCCTAAACGAATATTATTTAGCTGAAAAAACACAAATCAAAATGCATTTAAAATCAGGGTACGAAAATACAATTCCCATTTGCTCATCGATCATCATATCATTTGTGGTTTTGTACAGTTTTGTACATAGTCAGAAACAAATTGTATGATTCACTGTCATTTTCCCCAACGAGAAACGTTTGCTTTTCGTTTGTGACAATTGTACCATAGGGTACGTTTTATATGTATGCAAACGTTTCAATTACGTGAAAAATATTTTTTTTTTGTAAATTATCATATCCAATTCAATTAAAAAATATGTACTACATACATACATATATTTTTCTCTACACGATTCATTTCGTTTGAGGTTTCGTCTGTAACTACTAAACTACTGTAGTGTACTATCGCAAAGTGAACTCAGCAGTTTAGTTTTCGTATTGTACCGAACTGTTGAAGTAATAAACGAAACGAAATAGTAACGTACAATATAGTTTATTTTCGTACACTGTTTAATATATAAGTAATTAATTTGAATATTTTCAAACAGGTGGCAATCCTCTTCAAACGCTTCAAAAATATTCTAAAGATTTCTTAGCGCTCTATAGTTTAGCACCCATATATTGTTATTTCATACACCTTGTGTATAGTTGAATTAAATTCCACTTCAATTATGTGGCAACACTCTTTTTAAACTGAAACGTTCTTAGACCTCTATCGTCTGACAGCCATATATAATTTAATTACCCAATGGGCCTTATATTTTGAATAGGTGGCAACCCTCCTGTATGTAGATTAGAAATAAACCATTTCGAAAATTATTTCGACTGATATCTATCTTTTATTAATTTAATTTAATTTGAATTTAACATTTAAAACAGGGGGGCAACCCTTTTAAAAAACCACATAAATAGTCTGGATGCTCAAAGCTCTCAACTCACTTTTGCTTGACACCCATGCTTTAGTATTTCACATACTTAAGTAACTTCTGCATAATTTAATTACTTTAAATTTTTAAATTAGATAAGAAGGGTTCTTAAGTTATTTCTAAACTAAAACCTCCTTAAACCTCCCGCCCGATGCTCATACTATGATGAATATTTCACCTATTTAATTTCCATAATTGAAATTGAGTTTAATTTTTTTTAAACAGGTTGCAACCCCGTTGTATGTAACAAACAAATAAAACCTTTTCAAAACTATTTAGATTGATACCCATATTGTACTAATTAATTAATAATGGAATTCAATTTTTTAGAAGGTGGTAACTCCTTTCGAAAAAGCAAAATTTTATAGCAATTCTATAGCCCGAGTCCTTTCATTTGACACCTCATTTTTTAAAATCGAATGACCGGTGCAGATCGGGTAACCTGGAAGAAAAATCCCTTCACGTATTATATATGTACATATATAGATAATTAAATAAGTAAATACATACTTATGTTCATGTTTATATACATACAATAAATGAAAAATTATGCGTTTTTCAGTATTACTTGAATCATGAATGAAAATGTATTCTTCATTCGAAATTATTTGAAATGAAATTGATTGAATGAAGAATAAAAATCTATTCATTATTTGAAATTACTTGAATGAAGAATAAAAATATATTCGTCATACAAAATTAGAAAAATTATGAATAAAATTTAATTTTTTATTTGAATAATAATTTATTCAAAAACGCCCATCCCTGATGCAGAGTTAGACTTAATGATATAATTGAACCTAGTTAGGTACAAATCGATTAAGTGGTTACCGAGGTACACTTTTGTAGTTATAAAGTGGGCGATGCTACGCCCGATTCTTAAAAATTTATAGCAGTTACTAATTGTTAAGAGATTGTTGTAATTATTAACTTGGAGTGAATGGGCGTCCTCAGTTACTTAAATATCGGAGTTTTCGAATTTCTGAAATTTACCGTATACGGGAAGCGGGTGTAATTTTTGTCCGATTTGAATAATTTTCAACAAATTGCTTTTCCGTACCAAGGTTATTCAGTGCACCGAGTTTGGTAGAAATTGATAAATCGGTTACCGAGATACAAATTTGTGGTCATAAGTGGGCGGCGCCACGCGCATTATCAAAAAATTTATAATGTTCTAATTTTCTGATAAGTGGTTATTGTAATCTTCGATTTTAAGTGAATTAGCTCCAGTAGTTACTGATTTATCGCAGTTTTCGTGTTTCTGTAAATTACCCGATTTCAAAGATTTTCAATGGATTTTTTAGCTAGACCCTACCCAAGTCTCGTACTGAGTTTGGTAAGGATTGGTGAAGCGGCTACTGAGATACGGCATTTCATCACAAGTGGGCGGGGTCACGCCCATTTTCCAAGAATTTCATAATAATATTATTTTTTACAACAATTCTACTCCATATACTAGTTTTCAACAATTTGCATCTAATATTTACTGAAATATCGCAGTGTTGCATTTTTTCGAAAATACCGTTATATGGAAGGTGGGCGTGGTTACAGTCCGATTTCGCTCATTTTCAATAGCAACCTACCTTGGATAAAGGGAAACCTACATACCAATTTCGTTGAGATATCTAAATTTTTGGTCGAGTTATCGTGTACACGGACAGACGGACGGACAGACCGACATGGCTTAATCGACTTCTCTTTTCATTCTGATCATTTATGAATACATTTGTCCATATCTATGTCGATTCGTTTTGGCTGTTACAAACAACTGTTATGCGAACAAAGCTAATATACCCTTGCGCACAAGCGCGCTCGGGTATAAAAATTCGAATCGAATGTTATTAGATCACGGTAGCTGTATTAATTTAATGGGGACTCAAACAATTACTCACCGGTAAACATTTTTTTTACTCAAATTAGATTTGAAATGGTTCAGGTTTGCAATTTATTCGTTTGACAGCCTCCCACACAAACTTACTGCAAACGAAAAACATTTTCATAAACAGCTGATAGGGATGAAATTTCACTTTTAAATTGGTTGTGTTCAGATGTTTTTATTACAATGCTTTTATTAACTTGCCATGTTGTGTTTCCGACACCATTTTTAGCTATAAAACCTTTGCTTTGCAAAGTTCCTATAAAAAAGTTCAATGCATAGATGTCGCCCTATGCACTACGTACGCTACAGCGGAAATGGACGACGCATCATATCTTTAAATAAGCGTTGGCAGAGAGTGCTTTTACTCTGCTCGCGCCTATACAAAATGTATAGAAAGCTTAAAAGAGCTCTGCCCGCGGCCAAGGCAGTGCCTATCAGTGCTTTAAATGAAATTAATTGGTGCTAGTATGTATGTACATCGTTGATGGGCACCGCATTGCCAGCAAACAAAGCTCTTTCAAGCTTTCTGTATATTTTGTAT
>NW_023468139.1:0-6121 GCF_013731165.1 Rhagoletis pomonella | reverse complement strand
ATCACTTCGCTGCTAATCACATAAAAATGAAAATAAAAATCATAAAATGAAAATATAACGGCAATATTTCTTGTTTAAAATGTTTTAGATCCATCGCAAGCCACAGAATTTATCGGCCGCCGATTTAGTTAGGCTCGCCAGTCTTTCCATTGCTCCACAACTAAACGGGTGTAGTGTGCGCACCTCCATACATCTTCATGTACATATTTCAAGCGATCCCTACTATTTAAATAGGTGGCCGATAAAGTCTGTGGTGTGCGGTGGCTCTTATCAGGGTGTCGAGATTGCTTAAAAAAAAGCGCAATTTCTGAAAAAAAATCGCCAATTTTTTTTAATAAAATTCATGAAATCGATTTAACAAATCTTTTATTTTAAAAATGAGCTCTTGTTATAATATAGTTTTTAAAACCAAAATCGAATATAACACCTTCAGAGGGTAATAATAAATAACAAGAATCACTTATATAATAGTGATGTACAAACAATTTCTTTAAAAATACGCAAACATTTTAAAAATATTTGTTTGAGCACATTTTTCAATAGGACTGCGCAATTATTAACTTTATTATAACTCATATTAATTGATTAATCGCACAATCCCCTTTTAAGAGCTCGGCGCTAAAAATAAAATAAAAACCTATAGTAAGGGTAGATCAGCTATTTCAACAATTTCATTAAAATCACCTATAGCGTCTGAATGATTTACATTTCTGTTGTTGTCATATATTGAGCTATTCAACCTTGATAACATACTGTTTGATATTGGAAACGTTTTGTAGCAGAAACTAGTAGCCTTCATATAACACTTTATTCGAACTATTGAATTAAGGCTTTCCTCATCCTATTTCTATTTTGTTGAATTAATTACGGAAAAAACGCGCCCAACAAAGCATGTGGGTGCGGCAAGGATAATATTTAATATGAATTTACTTATATTTCCAAACATTTTATTGCCTGTTACGGTTTTCACTCTTAAGGTACGACCGCACTAGGTGACGCGACACGACACTACACAGGGCGGCAAAATATTCTTTGCTTGTATTCTTATGGAGCATACCGCACTACGCTGCAGCGGAGCTACGCGACGCGACGCTGCGCTGCAAAATTGACCAACTAGGCAAAAATGTCGCGACGCGTGGTGTTACGCAGTTCCGGTGCCGCATGTGCGGTATACCTAGCAGGACGACATAACATTTCGTACTATATTTTTAACTTGAAGTAATTAGATTTCCAACTGTGAGTGAATATTCACATGCATTTCATTCAAGAAGAAAATTGTATGTAAAGAAACATAATATTTGAGAAGAATTCGCCAAGGAAAATAAAAATAAAAGGCATTAGCATTACATCAGCGCCACTGGCATCCATGTTGTTTGAAGGTTTTGAAACAAATAAATTAAAAAATTTGCAGCGAAGTGTCGCGCCGCTGCAGTTTCAGTGCGATATACCAAAAACTGTCGCGCCGTGTCGCGTTGTGCCGCTGCATTGTCTCGTCGCTTAGTTACCTTTAAGCAATTATCCAAAATTCTTCAGAGTCGGATGGAACGGTTCTGAGAAAATTATGGGAAATTTAAAAGATTTAAATATTCAGTTGCCGCTGCTTTTCTTTCCATCAAAGTCAAACAGTGAATTGGCAGGTCCCTGAAAATCGCCCTCTTGTGATTCACACACTTCTCTGGTGACAAAATCAAAGCTTTTTTAAAAGTATTTAATTGACTAGGTAAACGTTTCAAAAGTTCTTCGATTATAGGGTGATTAAAAATTTTTGACAGTCTTTTAATATGCTATTAAGTCAAGTTTATCATGCAGTTCATTAGCCTCTTCTGTAAAATTATCGTGGAAAACTAAGCTTTGTATATTTTCATAATTGGAAAGAATTTGTTTGAAGGGAAAAATCCGCCAAAAATCGCCAATGGCGATTTCCTAAATTTTTACCTGCAAATATCCAAAAAACAATCGCCAAATTGGCGCGAAATCCCCAAATCTGGACACTCTGGCTCTTATAGCTGTATCCTTACATCTGTGCCGTGTATTGCAACATCTACGGAAGCGGCAGTTAATTTTTTATAAAGAGGATTATTTAAAAATATTCGAAAATTTCTCTACTTATATGTTTGGCTTTTCTTTGTTTTATTTCTCCAACGTCAAAAGCTTGATTTCTTTTTGAAAAAGTTGGTACAACAAAAAATACGAAACAATGTTTTCTCTCAGATAGCTAACATGGCGGATAAGAAGTGAAACTACCTGTTAAAAATTATTATGTCATGGTAGCGACCAAACACCCATATGGGAGCGTGCTACAGTGAGAAGGAGTAAAACCTTGTGTGCGCTAAGTTTCTGTCCCGCCACGTTAAAACCCCGCATCGAATTCGCAGGTTCGATCCCTGCTGAAGTCTAGAAAAAAGAAGTCTGATGAAGAGATGTGGTGATCTCCGAAATAGTGCTATAACTTCTACCGCTTAGACTTTGTTGCTTTTTCAATTTTTCCTAATAAACAATCGTGGTACAAAGCTCGATAAAAATATTAAAAAATATTAAGGTTTACGAGAGCTGGACCGATTTGAAAATACCTCCAAAAATTGAGTTTTTTATGAATAAAAATAGTTTCTTAAAGAACTTTTTAAAAAAAAATCCCCTCGGATGACAGAACAGTTTCAAGCTTAAAAAATCTACATAAAAATATTTTCAACGGAATCGTAGTAATGAGATTTTTGATGTTGTTTTTACCTTTTTTCAAAGATTGGTTTAAGAAAAACTTTAATAACTGGACCAAAACTATTCCGATTTAGACTTATGACGTATTATTGGAAAGGTATTTTCCCACTCTTTATACATACAAAAAGCTGATTAATTTTCAAATAACAACACATCTTAATTCAACTTGGAATGACGCTCGTTCATTCTACCTTTCCCTTTAATACTTTGCATGTATTTGTTTGCAAAGCAATAAAAAGGGTGAGAAAACACTTTTCCAATAATGCATCATAAGTCTAAATCGGAATAGTTTTGGTCCACTTATTCAATTTTTTCTCCTTTTTTCAATATTTTTATGCAGATTTTTTTAGCTTAAACTGTTTTGTCATCTGAGGGGATTTTTTTTTTATTCTTTAAGAAGCTATTTTAATTAAAATTTTTACGAAATATTTTGGTGCAAGTTTTAAAATATAATAGATTTTATAATTCCAAGGGAAACACAGTACCTTTTTTTTTGTGTGATTCAGTGTAGCTGTTGAACACTTTGTGTTTAGAATTCAGCAAAATAATTTGAATTTTTTCCTACGCACAAATCTGTAATGTAAAAGTAAACATGAAGTGTTTGAAAAATAAAATAAAAAATTAAAATGTGCCATGCTTCGCTGGCAAAATATAAGAAAATGTTAGTTAAAATTTTCTTACGTCCGGTATTGTCACAATATTTGTACCATATTCGTAGTTAATTTATCAGCATTTTTTATGTTAAACATTATTTAGAGAGAGTAAATATTATTTGATAATTATGAAAACATTTAGGTGTAGTGTGTGCAGTTTATAAAAAATCCGGTGGTCAATGATTCCAGTGAACGGTCAATACTCACCGAAATTGCAAAATATTTCAACGAAGACTTAGGTGTTTTGCTTTTAGATTTTGAGGTAAGGTCTCTTTCTTCACAAAAGATTGTTATAACGCAATTGACGGGCATGTATTGTTTTAATTTTCAGTTCGGATTAAAAGTGGATAGCATTGTCGCCAGGGTTCCAACAAACACACCGTTCATTGCGTTTGTCCCTAAGTATCTTAACATATTTATTTAAAAAAAGCGTATATCATTCAATCCTTTATATTTACAGAGGATGATGCAACAGGCGGTAAAGTTGTGGCCTACATTTTAATTGAAAAAACCATAGTTAGTAAAATAGAAAATTGTAATCTCTTGCTTAACTTACAACTAGCAATAAATTTCTTTTTTGTATTTAACATAATCTATCCACGCGAAATATCGCAAACTTTAGAATTATTAGTACACTTGCTTTATAAGCATTATCCAATCTCTACACGTGGTAAAAAGAAAAATATTAATATGTAGTTTGCAAAAAGTTAATAGTTTCAAAAGCAAAATTACAGCTTTTGAACAATAGAAGAACCATACTAAATATTTTATTTGTTTTTTAACTCACCATTGTATCATAACTTTTCTTACAAACTTTTGTCTGAATGCGTCTTTAATAATGCTACATATTTGTTTAATCAAAACTTAACTTGCACATTCGTACACCGTGACTCAAACAAGTGTTCACATGTTGATATTTTTTAATATTCACAATGTTTTTCAAGTGCACAGTTTTTGGTTTTTATTATTTTTTTTTTATTATTCAGGCTTTAACTAAAACCATATAAATCAATATTTCAAACTTTACACAAAATTCAACATATTTTTCTAAATTTTAAGCGGCTAAATATCACGATTTATTTTAATAATTTTTATTCCTGACGGTTTTTGAGATTTTTGGTTTTATAACAATTACAAATCAAAGAATCTGACTTTGCTTTTTGAAATTGTGTTTGCGAACGGTCTTACGCATTATATTCCATAACTAATTCATGTTTATACACAGAGTGTCCAGATTTGGCGATTTCGCACCAATTTGGCGATTTTTTTTGGATATTTGCGAGTAAAAATTTAGGAGATCGCCATTGGCGATTTTTTCCATTCAAATAAATTTTTTCCAAGTATAAAAATATATAAAACTTAGTTTTCCACGATAATTTTACAGAACAGGCTAATGAACTGCGTGATAAACTTGACTTAAGAAGCATATTTAAAACTGTAAAAAATTTGTAATCACCTTAATCGAAGAACGTTTGAAACCATTACCTAGTCAATTAAATACTTTTAAAAAGCTTTGATTTTGTCACCAGGAAAGTGTGTGAATCACAAGAGGGCCAGTTTCAGGGACCTGCCAATTCACTACATATTTGACTTTGAAGGAAAGAAAAGCAGCGGAAACTGAATATTTAAATCTTCAACTTTCCCATGGAATAGCTTTTTTCAGAACCATTCCATCCGACTCTGAAGAATTTTAGATAATTTCTTACGGAGAGAAAACCGCAACAGGCAATAAAATGTTTGGATATATAAGTAAAGTTGCCTTCATATTTTTATCCTTGCCGCACTCACGTGCTTTTGTTGAGCTGTAAGATTCGAAATAGGATGAGGATGGAAAGCCTTAATTCAATAGTTCGAATAAAGTGTTATATGAAAGCTAATAGTTTTTGCTGCAAAACGTTTCTAATATCAAAAGTATGTTATCAAGGTTCAATAGCTTAATATATGACAACAACAGAAATGTAAATGATTCATACACTATAAGTGATTTTGAAAAAATTGTAGAAATAGCTGATCTCGCCTTATTATAGGTTTTTATTTTATATTTAGCGCCGAGCGCTTAAAAGCGGATTAATCAATTAATCAATTAATATGAGTTACAATAAGTTTAATAATTGCGCAGTACTAAGGCAAAATGTGTTCAAACAAATATCTTTTAAAAGTATGCGTATTAAAAAAAAAGCTTTGTACATCTCTATTATAAAAGTGATTTGTGTTATTTATTATTACCCGCTGAAGATATTATATTCGTTTTTGGTATTAAAAACTATATTATAACAAGATCTCGTTTTTAAAATAAAATATTTGTTAAATCGATTTCATGTATTTTATTAGAAAAAATTTGCGATTTTTTTCAGAAATTGCGCTTTTTTTTTATACAATCTGGACACACTGTTTATACATATGGATAAAAGTGGAAAAATCCGTCAGCAAAAAAAATATTAAAAATGATCGCGATTTTTTAGACGCTTAAAACTTGCACTTTATTATATTCAAAGTTGATGGGCTATAAAACCGCATATCCAAATTGTTCTAGGTATTAAGATTAAAAAGTTCGAAACTTTGATGAAAATGTTTTGAATTTTGTATAAAGATTAAAACTTTGACTCATATAACGGGTGATTTTTTTGAGGTTAGGATTTTCATGCATTAGTATTTGACAGATCACGTGGGATTTCAGACATGGTGTCAAAGAGAAAGATGCTCAGTATGCTTTGACATTTCATCATGAATAGACTTACTAACGAGCAACGCTT
>NW_023468138.1:0-6121 GCF_013731165.1 Rhagoletis pomonella | reverse complement strand
AAATGCCGGCACATGGAGTATTTAATTGTTAGAAACAAATTTATTAATATACAAAATGTCTACATTTCACATGAAATTTCAATTTGTCAACAGCATTTTCAATCTTGATAATTTATCAAGAAAAAAGCTTTTGGTTTCTGTGCTAGAATACCAATTCTTGATAAATAATAAAAAAATTACAAATTATAAAGATTTTCAATTTATCAAGTGCACAGAATCGGGCTGTTTGTATCTTAATAAATTTGTTTCTAACAATTAAATACTCCATGTGCCGGCATTTGAACCTGCGACACATGGAATTATAGTCGACATCTCTACCTACTCGGCTACGGCAGTCAAAAGCTTTTTCGCTTTTAAATTCATATTTTTCATATGTGACAATGAAATCAGTTCCACTCATGTGGAAATCAGTTCCACTAATGTGGAAATCGTAGAGCTCTTTGTTTTATAAATATTGACACAGAATGCGAACGAAGCTTTTACTTGATAAAAATCTTGATGAAATTTCTTTACAAAAAATTTATCAAGAAAACATAGAATTGGGCGGTAAATATATTTATGTATGCATGTACATATGTACATATGTAAAAATGTAGTTTCGATTTAAAAAAATCGGATAAAGTTTTTCTTTCACCATTCATCACCTCTAATTTTAGTATTTATTAAAAAAACTCAATGAAATTCAAAAACTCTATCTTGCATTTGGTTTTACTCAATACCAATTTGAGCTGTCGCAGTGTTATCAAAAAAAAAAAGTTATCAATAGGTAGGTTCAGAAGGCGCAGCAGTTGAGCGCAACCGTTGCTAAACAAAAATCAGTGATCGTTATGCGTCTTTTGAACGACTTCATACATTAGCTGTCAAATTCAACTCTCAAAGGTACACACCAACATGTTGTCTCAAATGATCTGAAAAATATTACGATCATCTAACACGCAACTATTCAGTTGATCAGAAGTACACAACAACGCGTTCAGAAGGTGCAATCGCACCAGTTACTGAGCTGTTTCGCCTTCTGAACGTGCCAAATGAAAATTAGTTTCTCTTGAAATCAAGTTATATGACTGCGTATGTATGTACATATGTATGTACATATTCCGAAATTTTTTTTATTTGTAAAGGCTCTCAAGAAAAACTAAAAATTCATATAAAATTACGCACAATAAATGGCAAATAAATTTGCTTCTATAAAAAATTTATTAAATCAGTATGCAGCTCTTAAGAAAAAAATGCTCGTACATCTCGTCGCTACCCTGTCCAACTATCGAATGTGAAAATCGGCACTTTTTTTTTTATCTAAGCACGCTAAGACACTGATATTTATCTGCACATAGGAGACGAGTTTCTTCGATCGTATATTTAGAGCTCAACGAACTAACAATGAAGGAAGGTCTCTGCAGACCGCTCTACTGACCATTCTAAAGTGTATAGTGGAAGCCTTCGTTCATAAAAAATTTAGCACTAGGGTCCTTCCTCGACATGGAGCGGGCATTTAAGGACGCCCTACCGCAGGAAGTAATAAAATTCGCAGATAAGCTCGTGGTTGAAGCTAACCTAATAAGGCTCATGTATTGCAAGCTTGGGAATCCCTTCTCATCTGCCGGAGATAGGGATCGTAAACGGCAAGCCAGAGGAGTTGCGGAAGATAGGCTGCCATGGAAGTTAATTGCGGCACTTGCGTAGCAGGTAAAATAGCGAGATAGGTCGTGGAGACAACCATTTATTTTTAAGCACTGGTCATTAATCGCTTTACCGGACGGCAATATCAATGAATCGTGAATCTATGAGTTCATGGAAACTCCCTCCGGTGGCTAGGAGAGCTTCGATTTGTAACAGTTACATAAACAAAAGCGAAAAAACGGCACCACAACGGCACACAGATAATTCGCAGTCCACCGTTTGAGACCTTGTGGGCGAGAGGAAGTCCCAATTTATTTTAGTAGCGTGAAATAGAAGGTGTCTAACACCTTTGGCAGATGTAACGCTTCTATGACAGTTCTCTCACAGTGGAATTGGAATGGAATAAAATTGTGGGTGACCGGAAAACCAAAAAAAAAAAATTTCCAAGCACTCAGGAAGTATTGGCCATTGTATTTAAGGCCTAGAGACAGGATTTAGAGGACAGAGATATAAAGGTGGGGTGGGAATTCGTTGCTCCTCTGCAAACTTTCTAGACTCTTTTATGAATCTTAGCAGTTTGCTGACAGAAAGAGACAGTATCTCGTCCATTCTCAGTGCATGCGACTAGAAAAGGGCGCGGGATATCGAAACCCACGGTACTGATTTCAAATTGGCCGGGATGGGCGCTATCGGCAAGGTATATGAAATTTTGCGAGCGATTTGGACCAAAATCGTTTCCCGACAATCCCGATAAAAGCGCAACCTCCGCAAATTCAGAAAATCTACCTTAAAAACGATGGGTTTTTATGTTTTATTTGGATGAAAACGAACAGGAAATCAAAACAGAATAATCGGAAGATGCCAGATCTTTCAGTATTTTTTTTTGTTATTTAAAATTAATTTGAAAGACATGTGAATTTTTCTTAGTGATAGATTTCGTGACCCACGGGACCCGCGGTACAATTCTGAAAAACGTCGGGATGGGCGTGATCGGGACTTAATATTTAGTCCCGTGCCCATCTCTACAACCGAGCCAAAAATGTACCATCTGAGTATGGCGAATGCCGGACAACGGCAGACAAATTATTCTGTACTATACTCATCCTCCAAACAAGATGTACTCAGTGGATCCTCGATGATGCCTATGTTGACCATATGTCGTCCATATGGATTGTGCCCTTCAGGCCTTTTCAGGAAAAACTTGGTTATTTTGCAGGTTTTAATGTACCGATCGTTCCCGTTATGCTTGGCCCTAAAATTAACTCCGGTCCAATTGGACGTGCCAGAGAACCGCAGTTCGCCAATTCACCTGACACCCACACAAGTTCAAGTTCATTCTACCATGCATCGGAGTTCAGCCCCAACTTACATTCCTGGACTATCTTTGAAGAGGTGCGAGCGGTTTTCAAGGCTTTTAGAGCAGCTTGGCTGTCACTTGATTGATTGATTTCACGCGCCACCATTCACCAATTATCCAGTCTGTCACTTTCAGTTTTGCTTCAGACTTCTGCTTGAAAAACCGTTGCCATTGCAAACAAAGCAGTAAAGCATCTGAAGTTTCCGTCCAGACACCATCCAGCTCCAGTACCATTTTCAGTCTTTGAGCCGTCAGTATAGAAAGTTTTCACCAAGCTTCCCAAGAGAATGTCTGGATCTATCCATTGTTCCATTATAGGAAATCTACACCTTTAGCGCTCGATTAACCTTCAACTCGACGTGAGGCTACCATGTCAGCTTCATATCTAGAGAATACCCCTAGATATTTCACATCCACGGAAATACTTAGAATTACGCCCCTAAGAACTGGAAGGTTGGAAAGTTCACAATTCATCAATCTTATTCAGGATTCTCTGCGTCTAAACACAAACCTCCCTCAGAGATTTGCCTAATGACAGTGCACAAACATCAGCTGGATGTGAATGAAGTTTTGCATTTCGATTGGTAGGGAGTCCACTACCAAACACCAAAACAGAGGTTAGAGCACCCCACCCTGAGGGCCTCCCGCTCCCAACCTCTGCCATGGTACAAAGGCTAGCTTCATCCCCCGCAGTCAGCAATCTTCTAGATAACATGAAAAGAATCCACCTTATGACGGTTTCGTTCACTCCATGTCTTGTGGTCGCAGGGCACATAGAGTCAAAGGTAACGTTGTCAAACGTACCCGCAATATCTCTCACGGTAATTAGGTCAGAAGTTATCTGGGTGTTTACGGCGCTGACTGCGATGATGATGCTGTACTCGACCAACTAATCTATTTAACCTAACCGGATATAACTTTATGTTTTAAGGAAAGATCAACCGTGATTGCCAATAGATTCATCTCAAAAGTGTACGCTTCCATTTGAAAGCATTTTAAAAGCTATAGAATCTTATTACAAAAATTTCCCGGATTTTATTAGCGCAATTCTACATTGCCATTATAGTTTTACGAGCTAGAGTAGGTGTTAAAATTATTGCTATATTAAGTACATCCACACATTATTATGGTATGCATTTACTAATTTCATATATGCAGTTTTCATTTGCATACATACAGATATACATATTTATTTAATTATTTGCTTATATTCATACTTTTTGCCTCAATTCGAGAGTCTAGACATTTAATATTTGAAAATTCTAACTACTGAACAAATTGCAATATTTGAAGCGAGCTTTGAATTTGTAATGAGTATAGAGGCAGGCGTCTAATTAAATGGATTGTTGTGGTTTATGGATTTTCATTAATATTTATAAGTTACATACTAAATGTCGTACATATGTACATATGTATGAAGTATGAATGTTTGGATGCATATTAGGGTGGTCTAAAAAAAACTAAAGTCGGAATTGAATGCTTTCACGCCCTAAAATTGTTCTGTACCGAAAGAAATTATACCACTGTTTTTATACCTTTCATGAGCATGAAATGGTATTATAACTTTGGTCCGATGTTTGTAAGTACCAGAACAAAAAAAGATAGACCCATTAAAATTTATACTTATATGATCAGAACGTCGAGCTGAGTTGATTTAGCCATGTCCGTCTGTCCGTCTGTTTGTAGGTAGGGTCTATTTTTATAATGTATTAATCATTTGTCGGAACCGGAAGAATCGGACCACTATAACCTATAGCTCCCATACAACTGATTGTTCAGATATAAAATTTTTCGTTATAACTCCTCCATTTATATAGCTAGGAACATGAAATTCCGCACTGTTTTCAATAATTATCAACAGAAAACTTACAGTGAAAATTAAAAAGATCGGGTAACTATAACCTATAGCTCCCATACAACTGATTGTTCAGATATGAGATTTTTCGTTATAATTCATCCATAACAAAGATCGGGTCACTACAACCTGCAGACCCCATACAACTGATTGTTCAGATATGAGGTCTTTTATCATAACTCCTCCATTTATGCAGCTAGGAACATGAAATTTCACACCATTTTCACTCATCATTAACAGAATACTTACAGTGAAAATAACAAGGATCGGATCACTACAACATATATCTTCCATACATCTGATTGTTCAGATATGGGATTTTACTGTAAAACTTCTTTATTTGAACAGCTAAAACCGATAAATTTCGTAAGATATTTTATAAATAATAATACAAAGTCTACTGAGAAAATCATCAAAATCTATGCTGTATAAGCTTTATCTCCTATAGCACTGATTGTTCAGATACCAGTTTTTGCCATATATCTCCTTTATGTAGGAAACTAAACCCAATAAATTGTGTTACCCGTTTACATACCGATCACATAGCAGTGAAAATCACTTAGATTGGTGCCATATAAAGTATATCTTCCATACCTCTGATTGTTTAGATGCGATTTTTTATATAAGTATGTAACTCCTCTATCGATGTATGCAGATGTATTCAAAAGCAGTAATCTGTCAAAGTAAAATTTGCAGATGTTCATGAAAGGTATGAAGCCTTCGGCATAGCCGAAGACAGCGCTGCTCTTACTTGTTTTATTTTGAAATTAAAAAATATTTCGGAGTCGCTCAAAGTTTTCCATGTATTTTATATGGGAAAACAACAAGTTTTCGCAGAAAAGATATAGAATTGTTGAAAATCAATATTTTTCCATCTGAAAACTTTGTTTCTCTTCAGGAGACTTTAAGTAATAATACTCAATTGTTTATTTTACCGTCTTCTAATACTAACTATTTTTTATAGGACCCTAAAAACAAAAAAATATGCAATGTGGGGATCGCTAGTATTAATAAAATAAACAATTGGGTATTAATATTGATAGCCTCCTAAAGAGAAACAAAGTTTTCCGATCAAAAAAATATAGATTTTCAAGAATTCTATACCGTTCCCACGAAAACTGTTTTTTTCCACATACAAAATACATGGAAAACTTTGAGCGCTTTGAGCGACCTTTAAATATTTTATTAATTTCAAAATAAAAACAAGGGTGTATTTTTTGACATTAAAATTCCGACTTAACTTTTTTTCACATGCATTTTTGGACCACCCTAATTCATATGCATACACA
>NW_023468137.1:0-6122 GCF_013731165.1 Rhagoletis pomonella | reverse complement strand
AAAAAAATAGTGCAGCGAGGAAAACTTGAAATGTGTTTGATAATATGATCATAAATTAATCGGTAAGGTAATTGCAAAAGTTATCGTAAAGGTACTCGTAAACTTCATCGTAAAGATATTTGTAAGCATTATCAAAAATTTCAAATGTAATCGTAAACGTAATCGTAAACGTAAGCGTAAACGTAAGCGTAAACGTAAGCGTAATCGTGAACGTATTCTTAATAAAAAACTTTCTTGCAATCGCAGACATTATCGTATTCGTAATCGCATTATCATCATATAGTATCGCAATCGTAACTTAATTGCATCCTAATCGTATAGTAATTGTAAGATAATCTTATCGTAATTGTGACGTAATCATATCGTGTATTTTAGTATTAGTATAGTAAACGTATCGTGATCATATCGTAATCGTATCTAATAGCATTGTAATCGTATCGTTAGCGAAATGTTGTTATACCGTAAGCATGTTGTGACCGTATCGCAACCGAATCGTATCGTAATAGTATTATAATCGCCTTGTAATTTCATATTAATTGTATCGTAGCTGTATAGTAAGCGTATGGAAATTTTATCGTAATCTCACCGTGGTATCGTAACTTAATCGTATTCGCATTTTAATTGTATTGTACTGCTAATGTAATCTTATCGTAATCGTATCGCAATCCTATCGTAAATTTTTTAACATATCGTATTAATACTACAAAAGTATCGTAAACGTGTTAAATTAATATTATACCGTACCGCATTATTATTGTAATCGAATCGTATTATAATTGTTATCGTATTATAAGCGTCTCATTATCGTATCGTAATCGCAACGTAGTCGTATTGTAATCATAACGTAACAGTATTATAATCGTACCGTAAGTGTGTCATATTAGAATTGTAATCACATCGTAGTCATATCATAAAAAGAGTTTCGTAATCGTATTGCAATAGTATTATAATCGTATCGTAAACGGCTCTTAATAGTATTGTAATCACATCATAATCATATCGCAATCGCATCGCAATCGTATAGCAAAAGTATCGCAATCGCATGGTAAATCGTATCGTAATCGTACAGTAAATATGTCGTAATCGTCTCATTATCTTATCGTATTCGTATCATTGATTAATCGCATCGTAGTCGCATCGATGCCGTACGGTAACCCTAATCGTAGATCTAATAACATGCAGATATTTCATGTGGGGGGTTGGAGGTGATCTTTTATTTAGTTGCACGCCCATATTTTACAGACGTAGAACTCCAACATCTTAGCGTTATCATTGCGTGGCCTGCCTTTAGATGCCCTGTCTACTTGTGCATTGTGCATACATAAGTATTTATATATGTATAAGATAAAATATATACATATATGTGAATTTGTATAACCAATGAAAAGAAAGTATAATTCTTTAAATGAAAAAAAAATCACAAAAAGAAAATACAGCAACGATTCGCGCAAAAAGTAATTAATGCAAGAAAATCCGCAATCAGCTTTAGAAAGGCACTAATTGGGGTGCAGAAGAAGCTTTAGCAAAGGAAATGGCAAAAAGCTTTTCTAATAGCATTTAAGTCGTCTTGGTTATAGTCAAAATAGGATGTTGAGCAAACATTTCACTTAAGCCAAAATGACTGACAGACAGACAGACACGCTTTGTTTTTTATTGCCGGTTGCTATGCTTCCATTTTCCATTTGAAGCCAATGGTAGCATGTTAAAGATAAAAGGTTGCAAATGATTGTGCGTTTGAATAAGATTGTCGATGTGATTGTTTTAGATTCGAACTTAATTTCCCAAATAAGGGAAATTTTTTGCCGTTCAAGTCAGTTAAATTGAGCAACTGGCTTAATGAGTATGGGATCTGGAGAAAGGAGCAAATAAATTCACGCAACCAATTCAATTTTAGGGCAATCAAATTTGTAGCAAAAAATATTTTCCTGAAATATTTTACTTACAACTTTGTAATGTCCTACAAAAGATACCTCGAATTTGACTACGTTCCAAACAACGAAGAGATGCCAATAATTACAAATGCATCAAAAGTAGTAGATGAGATGACACTTTCAAATTAGTTCAATCTTTCTCAAGCTGAGGTATATGTACATATGTAAATTTAGTATGAGTGATGTACTTACGTACCTGTGTTACCCTTTGGAATTCGTTTTAATTCTTAAGCGTTGAAAATCGCAGCTTTTTGAAATGATTAAGTCTGAAAAGAATATTATGGAAGTCTGAAGAGAATATTATGAAAGTCTGCCTCTACTAAGCAGGTGAAAAAGGGTGATTGCTTTAGATTTACTCTACATATCGGCAGCTTCGACAGAAGTCGTTTTTTTTTTAAATCTCGCTCTACCTAAGTTTTTTTCCATTAGGTTAGTGACCAATAAGGTTTCCAACAACCATCCTGAGCTATATTAGACTTATCCTTTTAGATTTTAAGCCAGATTTCATATGCTGCTCAACACTTTGGTTGTCTGCTTCATCTTGTTTTTGCCAGCTTGGCAAAGTAGGTGTTAAGCCCGATGTTTGCAGAATGCAACGATTTATGTATACCCGCTTCATGGCAGGTATTTTCGGTAGTAAGTGACGTGCCCATTCTGGCCAATTAATCTTTACCACAATTACCTGGTGTACCTCTGTCTCGTGAAATTCAAGTCACCCTTTGGTGTATTTGGATGACAGATGTTTTAGAATATATCTGCATTCGAAAGCATTTTTTAAGTAGTCGAGCAGCTACATATATAAAGATTAACAGGTCTATTCTGCACGTTACCGAAGATTTTGTAACCGGAAAAATTTATTAGCAAAAAATGTTAACAGTTCTTGTCACCGCGATTTTAGGTACGTGGGTAATACAGTTAAAATATTCAGCAATTCAGCTATGAAGGATTGTTGAAATTCTTTCGTTGCATATGTCACGGGGCAATAATTTGTAACCGGTATATGAGATGGTAACAAAATTTACCGGTTACAAGAGTACAAAGAATGCATACAGCTCCTTTTTGTCATGAAGTACGGGTATATTCCAAGAATTCTAGTTGCAACCCTACGGTCTCAGTGCGCGCTTACAGGATGCACCTCCTTCTCACCCTTCGAGCGACTTGGGCGTATGTTTATAAGCTCTCGGTATATCAAACTGTATTAGAGATGCGGCTATTGCGACAGCCATCAGTTTCACCTTAAAAATTCTGCAGTAGTAAGTAAAGCGAAAACTGAAAGATATACTTAATTTTTTATCTACCTGCGAGCTGTGTCCTGATTATGTACATATGTACTTACATGTACATTTTTCTTCTCTTAAGCGGCGACCGGTCAGGAACTTGGTATTGGTACTGCGGGTAGGTGGTTACATCTGACCCAGCAGTGTTACATGTCAGATTGCTTGCATTCCGTCTTGCTCCGTCGGAAGAAAGTTTAGTAGCGTGTTGACCTCTTGAGTAGCGTGTTGTATTCGTAGCTTCTCTTATCAGTATAGTGGCCAATCATTGCATCTTGCTTGGTTTCTTAGCGTGTACCTTTTCCTCGAGAGAGCAGTCCACTAAGCTGCTATGGCGCATAAAGGTTGCTATTACCGCGGTAATGTAATCCATACAAGAATCTTGGACTCAAGATCCCAATTTATGCCGATAGTCTTATCTGAAATTTGTGGCTTTGAGGACGTTTTCATCGATGTCAGGTTCGCAGTTTGACTTTCTATTCAAAATTATACCTAGATAGTTAACTCATTCAATCCTCTATAATTAGTTACTGTGATGTTCTCCGGAATTTGACAACAGTGTTTCCTGGTACGGATTTTGTTCGGCAGCGTGAGAGCCCCCTTCTAAGATCTGTCATATTGGCAATGTTATCGACGTAGGATAGCACTCTGTCGCCACTTCTTTTTATATTTCTGAGCAACCTGTAGAGGTGATGGCATCCCCTCGCTCTGCATTTATAATCCAAGGTTGTTCACAAACGCTACTCGAGTGTTACAGTTTCCAAGTTCCTGCAACGATGAGATGAATGCATTCTGACTGATATTGTTAAAACCAGCTGTCATGTCCAAACAGGAAAAAAATACAATACTATTTGGGATGTAAAGGCTTTCGTTGTCAAAGATGCGGCTGTTTATCATTTCCTTTTGCAGCCGCAAGCTACTACTAATATCATAAATGTAAAAGCTTGTGAGTGAATGAGTTTGCGAGGATTTGGCACACGGATAGGTTGCACCCTGCATTAACATAGAATATATATATTTTTTTTTTAATTAGCTGCGACCTTTTTCATAAGTTAAAATGAACTAATTAAAAAAACCAGATAAAATACTACAACGGTTTGTGTGCCAAACGAAAGAATTTGTATAACGATTTACGTCGAAAATATTCTTAAACAAGGTTGCCACCTTGAAGAAATTCAAAATCAATATAATTAACCAGTTCAATTAAATACTTCGATTAGTTTAAAACGAGAGATTTAAGAAACCTTTATTCGAAAATAATTTTGAAGAAGGTTGCCACTTGCTAAGTTGCTTAAAGTTTATTTAATGGACTAGTTAAAAGAAGTATTTTTATACTAGTGTTAAACCAGAGAAATTTAAGAAAGCTCTCCTTCCTAAAATATTTTTGAATTGGGGTACCACCTTTTTAATGGTTGCCACCCTGTTTATATATTCAACATCAATTTTGCTATCACATCGAAGGAAATATTTCAATATGGGTGTCAAACGAGAGAGGTTAAACTTTTTTATTCCCCTATTTTTTGATATTTTTTTTTAAATTAGCTGCGACCTTTTTCATAAGTTAAAATGAACTAATTAAAAAAAATCAGATAAAATACTACAACGGTTTGTGTGCCAAACGAACGGATTTGTATAACGATTTACTTCAAAAATATTCTTGAAGAGGGTTGCCACCTTGAAGAAATTCAACCAATTAAATTAAAAATTTCGATTTAGTTTAAAACGAGAGATTTAAGAAACCTTTATTCGAAAATAGTTTTGAGGAGGGCTGCCACTTGTTAAGTGGCTTAAAGTTTATTTAATGGACTAGTTAAAAGAAGTATTTTTACAATAGTAACAAACCAGAGAAATTTAAGAAAGCTTTACTTCCTAAAATATATTTGAATTGTGGTGCCACCTTTTTAGAAATTCCAAATCAATATAGTTAACAGGTAAAATTAAATATTTTGATACTGCTTTATTTATAAAATATTTTCAAAGGTGATTGCCACCCTGTTTAGAGATTCAACATCAATTTTGTTATCAAATTGACAGTAATACTTCAATATGGGTGTCAAACGAGAGAGGTTGAAGCAATTTTATTTTTATTTTTTTTTATTTTTGGAAAGGTTTGAGAATGGCTTATTTTAAAAATATGTTTAAAAATTTGTTTGTTTAGAAATTCAAGCTCTTGACTTAACAAGTTTACTGAAATATTTTCATATGGTCATCACCAGAAAGGATTAAGCCAGCTTTTATTCTAAAATATTTTTGAATATGGTTGCCACCGGCTCAAAGAGTTAATTAAAGAGTTTAATTAAAAAAAAAAAAATCCTTAATTTTTTATCTACGTTCCTGCAAAGGATTGCCACCTGTTTAAAAATACAAAATCAATTATATCAACAAAGGGAAATTTCAAGTCTCGGGCGATTAAGATAACCATCTGCGTAAGATGATCAGTATAATTCTACCTTATCCGGCACAACAAATTAAGTTGCAGCTGTGCCCTTTGAACACCGCAGCGTTAAATCGTATACTACGCGAGTGGGTCCGTGTGCGAAAGCTAAGGATATTTTCCATATACATACTCGTTTCATTCGCTTAAAAGTCCTCCATCTAATTTACACATAAATCACAGCGAGCACTGTTTTGTGCATGTTTTCATTAATTTATGTGTTTTTTTTCGTTTTGTGTTATTCATTATTTTTGTTTTTGCCTACACTCCAAAAAATTTATGCACACACACAAAGCTTTCGTCTACCACAACAACAACGCGCTAATGTATGCCAAAGCCAAAATATAAATTAAAGGTTTTTACAACAACCGCAATTGAGAAGCTAAATAACGCAATGAGGATTTGTGGAAGAATGCATTGGGGAGGCCAGCCAACTGTCGGCAGGACAAGTGTTGAAAAAAAGATAAATAATGTAATGACTTA
>NW_023468136.1:0-6123 GCF_013731165.1 Rhagoletis pomonella | reverse complement strand
GGGGGTGGCCTTTTGGTACTATTATTTGCGAAAATCGGAGCAGGCGTGGGTGCGGGGCTAGGTGCTGGCTTCGGTGTTTGCTTCCATATATATGTGGTCGAATGGCGGCGATTAGTGGGCGATTTTTCTTGAGGTACTTGGCTGTGAAGCATATGGGATTGGGGCATATATACTCATATAATGATTATGCACTCATTAATCAAGGGAGTGTGCTTACAGGGGAGATAGGCGGGAGAAGTTAACAGTGCGGCAGTCGAGTCAACAAAGAAGAGTTGGCTTGAGGGAGGTTTTAGAATGTCTAGGCTTCTACAAGGCTGGGTAGGTCGTTTGCGGGTATGAGACACAATTTAACAATGGGTCGTGTTAGAGTGCCGTTTCGAGTGCGCACGTCGACTAGGGACACGATATCGAACCGAAAGTATCGATATGGTACTCATTTAAAGTATCGCTTTAAAAATATCGGGTACCCGTTATTATCGGAATAAAAAGACTCGATATTCCAAATATCGATACCAAAAACCAAAAAAATTTATCTGAATATAGGTCTCGCATATAGGCCGCTGGGTGGAAGTGGTTAGAAGTGCGCAAACCTTGAAAATGAAAAACAGCTTCCCATAAAATACAATCGCCGTTCAGAGTCGACATAAAATTGTAGACACACCCCCTGTGTGCCACAACATTAAGGCCCACGCGACAAATCGGAGGAGAAGTTCGGCCAAACACTAACATATTGTGTAAGCGCCGGACTTTATTATTATTACAACACGTAGATATTGAGGTGTTGACTTAAACACCGAGGCCGCGGGTTCAAATCCCACCACATGCAATCCTAACCATAGTACAAATTTCTGGACTTTAAAGCCCAATTTATATCGGGAGGAATTGTTACAGGCCAACCTTATACGCGTGCGTAAAAAGCTAACTCAAATTCCAAGATTTGTCTTGCGTGACATTTCGATTTGACATTTATGCTCAATTGGCATTTTGGCGCGACTATGAATTCAAAATTTTTGTCAGCAAACTTCTGTAAATTTGACAGGAATGCAACTCTGAGAAATCACGCACGCAAATTGGTTTGGATTTATCAAATGGGAAAAACTTGCGTGCGTGCGTATAAAAAACTCTCGCCGGTAATATTAGATTGAGCTGTTAATAACATTATCCTTCACTGAGAAAAAAAATCGCGTTGTAAGAAAAAAAATTTTGTATTACCGTTTAAAAATGTTCGTATTTAAATCAAGTGAAAAAGTCTTAACAAAATGGATTTTTCCATTATACATACACTACGTACATATAATGGAAATAAATATTCAATTCAAATACTCCCGTATTAAAATGAAGCATTTTTCACTACACGGATGGCGTTTTGCACGTCTCGGATGCTTTTTCATATGTAATTAAGAAAGTATATATATACAAAGCATGCACAACGGTGACAACACATACACACATACATGGTATGAAATAATGCACTAATCGCGCGCTGTGATGTTGATTCAAACTCAACATTTGAAAACACTTTTACATGTATGGCTATAGCTGAGTGTGCAAAGACGCTTGATGCAATTAGTTGCGACCAAGAAGGTCCGGGTTCAGTTCTCATCATACGGAACATAAAATTAATTTTTTTTCTTCTTAATTACGAAACAGCGTCTGTGTACTTCACAACCACATATTTTATAACGTATATACTCAAATTTAAAACGAGTTGGGTTGGTGCTCTTTCATATGCGTATTTTTTTCAATTTAGCACGTTTTTTTTTCTAAAATTTTTTTCCCTCAGTGTTGGAATGTGAGTTTATGACATTCGATACGATACTAGGGTTCTGGTACTCGATTCCAAAAAATATCGTTTTAAAACTATCGAGCAGAAAATATCGGTATCGAATGCAGAAAATATCGATATGGTATCGTATCGTATCGAAATTCGTGTCCCTAACGTCGACTACCCTAATATGACCGTCTTTGCCGTAATGTGTTTTTACTACACGGCCTGGGCGCCATTCAGTGGGGGGGTAGATTATCGTCCTTTATGAGGACACATTGATCCACGACCGGCTCAACTTGTCTGTTTTTCCATTTATACCTTTTTTGGAGACTGAATTCGTGATGCAAGACCTTCACCTTTTCCCACCTGTTAACTAACGATAGATCTTGGTGGTTCACTTCTGGGAGTGATAAGAGTGAGGTGCCACGTAGAAAGTGGCCAGGAGTAAGCGCCGTGATTTCAGTTGGATCTTGGGAAAGGGATGCGATTGGCCTGGAATTTAAAACGGCTTCTATTCTAATTAAGAGAGTAGTAAACTCTTCGAGGGTAAATTGGTTTTTTTTGAGATGGAGTTTAAAACTTTTAACCGCGGATACCCACAAACCACCCATATGAGGCGCACTGGGGGGGAATAAACTGCCAGTTGATCCCCTGAGGTGAATATTTCTGAACGACTTCTTGTGACACTTCTTTCATAAAGTCTATAAATTCTTTCTCCGTTGCTCTTTTGGCTCCTACAAAGGTTGTGCCATTATCGCTCATGATTTTGGCCGGGTAGCCACGGCGTCCAACAAAATGAGCAAATGCAGCTAGAAAAGCGTTTGTAGTGAGATCAGAGCACAGCTCCAGGTGGACGGCCTTTGTCGTAAAGCATACAAAGACGGCGACGTAGCCCTTTGCTAAGGTGTGTGATGTTAGCATTGAGGCTTTTATTTGAAAAGACCCCGCAAAATCCACACCAATGAACGTAAAGGGCGGAGAATAGGTGCACCGCTCAGGTGGCAAAGCTGCCATTATTTGGGAGCGCATTTGCTGTTTGTGGGCCGTGCAGGGTTTGCATTGAAAGATGCATTTCTTTATGAGAAGCTTGAGCCGGGGGGATATAGAATTCCTGTCTGGTAACCTGTTGCATCAAACGTATTTCTGCGTGGAGAAGCAACTCGTGCAAGAGGCGTAGATACAGGGTGGGGAATCGGGATTTCTCGGGAATGATTATGGGATGTCGCTCATTGTAGCTTAAGGTGGCATGAGCTAATCGACCGTTGACACGGAGTAGGTTATGCTTGTCGATGGACGGATTGAGGGTAAGCAAAGGACTTCGCTTATCGATTGGTTTTGAATTTTCTGAGCAGGCCCTTTCGCAAGGAAAATGTCGAGTCTGTGTCAAAGCGATAAGTCGGTATTTCGCAGTATGGAGTTCATCGTGGGTGAGGGACACAGGGTGAACAGTATGAACTCCTTCTACTCAACGTTGCAGGGTGTTTATAAGTCGGAAGACGTACGCCATTACCCTGAGGGCGCGCGGAAGTGAGGAGAACCGGTCTAAAATGTCAGGCCCTTCTTCAGCGGCATGGAGTGCCTCCATTCGTCGAGTTTCTGGGGCGTTGATATCTCGCGTTGACGATTTTGGCCAGGCTTTGGTGGGGCTTGATAGCCATTCCGGACCATTCCACCAGAGGGAGGAAGCTGCTAAATCTAGGGGCTTGCATCCTCTGGTTCCCATATCAGCTGGATTGTCCTTGCTGCGCACGTGTCGCCAGGTGGCTTTCCAACTAGGTCTATGATTTGCGCAGTGCGGTTGGAAACAAATGTTTTCCACGTATGGGGTGGTTTTTCTAGCCATACTAGAACGATTTCGGAATCCGACCACATGATAAGCCTTTTTGTGGAGAGATTAAGACGGGTTTGGACGACCGCGACGAGTTTGGCTAGTAGGAGAGCTCCACACAATTCAAGACGGGGTAGGCTGATGGTTCGTAGGGGTGCCACTTTGCTTTTAGCTACCAAAAGACGAGAGGTCACTTGGGTGTCATGGGTATTACGAACGTATAGGGTGGCGCAATATGCCTTTTCCGAGGCATCGCAGAAGCCGTGGAGTTCAAGATTACCCATCGAGGTATTTGGATGTTTGAGATGGATTGTAAATTATTGGCGAACTGTGTCCACTTTGTCAGACGGAGGGGTTTGACCTGCTCGTCCCAGTCAGTCCCGTCAAGCCATAGCTCTTGTAAGAGAATCTTGGCTTGCATCATTATCGGCGTAAGCCATCCTGCGGGGTCGAAAAGTTGCGCCACAGATGATAGGATTTGCCGTTTTGTGTTCGCGGATGATGCTGGGATGGGATCAACTGTATAAGAAAAGGAGTCAGTGAGCGCGTTCCACTGAATCCCCAGAGCCTTCGTAGTGCTTGCCTTTTCAAACTCGAGGAAGTTGGTGTCCAGCAAATCTTCCTTACTTATGTCTTTCAGAATATAAGGATGGTTGGCAGTGATTTTTTTTCAAGGGAAAACCGGCTGATTTTAGGGCTTGGATGACTTGGGTAAGAGCCTGGGTAGCAGTGAGCAGGTCATGACTGCCAGATAGGATGTCATCCACATAGGTTTCTTTGGTTAATATGGGCCCAGCCAAGGGGTGGGTAATTTTTACGTCTTGTGCTAATTGGTGGAGAGTGCGTATGGCTAGATAGGGAGCACAATTAACGCCGAATGTGACGGTTTTCAGTTTATAGTCTTGTATTGGACTTCCTGTGGATACACGAAAGATAAGTCTTTGACAGTCTTGGTCTTCTTCGTGTAAGAGCATTTGGCGATACATTTTCTCCACATCACCATTAAAGACATATTGGTAAGTGCGCGATTTTAGAACCAGTAGCATCAAATCGGGTTGTAGGGTCGGCCCGGTATGCAGAATATCATTAAGCGAGTTGCCAGTGCCCGATTTCCTTGATGCATTGAAGACAACTCTTACTTTCGTCGTTCTTTTTTTCAGGCTTTATGACTGCATGATGGGGAAGATAAAAGGAGAAGTATTTTCCCTGTGAGGTTATCTCATACGAACTCGACGGTATTCCTCCAAAACACTGTCATAAAGGTGTTTTAGATCGCCTTTCTTATCCATACTGAGGAATTGTTGCAATGCTGCGGTACGAGAATATCCTGAGGCGATTTTGTCAGGAAAGCTTGACTTAAATGGGAGTCGGACTATATAACGCCCTTCAGTGGTGCGGGTCGTTGTTGATTTATAAAAAATCTTCACATATCTCGTCTTCCGGGGTGATGTCTTCATATTTTGGAACTTCTTCTAAATTCCAAAATTTTTTGAGTTGCATATTCAAATGCTCATTTGTGGCATCTTCTACCTGAGTCGAGAAAGTTGCAACTCTTTCTGGGATCTGGCCGCTCAAGATCCAACCGATAATGGTGTTCTGGGCAAGTAAGTTGCGAGAGATTCTTTCAAGACCATCAAGCATAATTTGGGGAAGCATATCGCTGCCTATAACCAGGTCGATTTGGGAAGGAGAATGGCAGTTAAGATCTGCTAAATCAAGATGGGGCCATTTCTTCTTTCGCTCAGAATTTGTAGGGAATTTTGGAAGCAACTTCGTTAATTGTGGCAGTACTATCGCTTGCGCTGGAATTTCGCGCTTTAGATCAGAGCTGACTAAGACCAAGGAGCATAATTTGTTTGAGGTCTGGACAATTTTTTCCGCCCATGCCAGAGATCTCTAAACTCGAAGCTTGGCAAGGTAGCCTTAGTCTAGACTGGGCTTTCGATGAGATAAAAGTGCGTTGGGAGCCCTGATCAATGAGTGCTCTCAGTTTGAAGAGCTCACCTCTATGTTTTACATGGACTATCGCAGTTGGGAGGAGTACTTGGTTTTCATTTTCTGTATAAAGGGATTGTACTTGATTGGAACATTGGGGGGAGCTCGTCTTGGGTTTCCGAACGGTCCGGCGTTTTCAGGTTAGCAGAAGCTGTTGCAACCTGAGAACTGGTTCTCCGGGATTGTGGTTGACGCTGGTTAGGCGTGGAGGTTACGTCCTTGTGGAGAGTTGTGTCATGCCTTCTTTGACATTTATAACACGTCCGATCAGATGGGCAGTCTTGGAGGGTATGCGTGGAGGGCAGCCAGTTGGTGCATAAGTTATGTTCCATCACTAGTTTTTTCGCGCTCGTTTATGGAGAGTTCTTTTATATTTGAGACACTGACTGAGGGAATGCGTTTGTTGTTTGCAGATAACGCAAGCGAACTTTTTCCTTTTTTCTGTCATGTGTGACTGGACCAGAGAAAATGATGTATTTTGGGACCCGAGGGTTTGTATTGGTTTTGAAAATTACCTATTGTGGGATGGGGG
>NW_023468135.1:0-6124 GCF_013731165.1 Rhagoletis pomonella | reverse complement strand
CTATGTAAATGCTTGTAGTTTATAAGTATTAGTGTAAATTAGTGTAAGAAATTTTGTATAAAAAGAGAATACTTTCAAATAAAAAAATCAATGCTGATTACTCGTAAAAGCTGTCTACACTTCATTTCATGGGCCACCAGCTGATTACACCTCACATGGCGACCCTGCCAGTTTGGTAATTAGCTAGCGAAAAATTTGCTTATAGCAAAACCGCTAAAAGACCAAACTTGGCGCATAAAAGGGCGATCCTGCAAACATATACTTTGAAATGAATAAATATCGACAAACGTCAAATAGGAATTATTTCCAAAACAACCAACAAAATTAATACTTATTACGATCCTGGTGACGATCCTGCGAACCTTTATGCGATCCTGCGGCAACACAGCATAAAAAGGGTGGAATATTGACTGGCAGCGGCAGGGTGACAATCCTGCGAACCTTTATGCGATCCTGCGGCAACACAGCATAAAAAGGGAGGAATATTGACTGGCAGCATGACTAGCAGTATAATTAATAATTTAAATTGGGCAGCCTCACGGCGCTCAACTAATGTCAGATTAAATTGGGCAGCCTCACGGCGCTTAACCAAGAGCAGAAATTTTTATTTTTCGCTCTATAATGCAAGAAATCACTACCGAAGAAGAGTTCCATAGGATATTTAAAAAGTGCGAAGACACTATAAAAGAATTTATAAAAATTTCGGAAAGGAAACGAGCAGGTAGACAATTTAAAAAAAAGAAGGAAATAGCTGAAACCTTTAGGCTACTAAACTTGACTACTAATACAGCAGATAGGATAGAATTAAAGAAAAAAATAAAAGAATTAAGAAACAGAAAATAAAATTAATATCGAGTAAATTGGAATGTTTTTTGTCAATAAATAAATAAAAATAAAAGAAAAAAAATTAAAGTTATTATTTAGAAAATGGCATGGTGGAAAATCGCATTAAACGGTATCCTAATAGGAATAGCAGGATACGAAGTAGGTAAGGAAAATGCGGCAGAGAAAAACCACGAAAATAAACTGGTTAGATACGAACCACACCTTAATATAGAAAATAAGGAAGAACTTTCAAATAAATGGTTAATTATTTTTGCATGCTTAACTACATTTTTAATTGTCGTAATTGTTATTTTAATAAAAAACTATATAAAGAATAAACTGAGACAATTGAAGGATGTACACCAACGCATCTAAGCAAAAATTCTATATACCAAGAAATGAATCAATGGCAAGAAATATACGACGCATTATCTGAAAAAAAAAACAAAAGCTGGTAAGTCGTACAGATGCATAAATAAAAATGCTACTATAAAAATAGAAACAATAGCATTTGAACATAATTTTAGAAGCTCTAAAAAGAATAAGACAGGTGATCAATACGACAAACCGTATACTTACCAAAGAACACCAGAAAGAAGCCCACCAATTTTTCTTCGCCGTACGAGATAAATTGGTATCTTTAGCTAGACACAATATAGAAATAACAATACCAACCACAGTAGAGGAGAAACTCCAGGTTGATTTTAATTTAATTTTATCAGAACCGGCCCAGTACCGGACTCCATCACCTTCTCCGAGTCAGACTCCTTCAGTGGAAGAAAATAAGCCATTAGACAGCCTTAATATAAACGTTACAATGCCACAAACACTAGTTGAATTTATTAAAACTGCTTCATCAGTACTACCAGAGTTTGATGGTAAGCCGGAGAATTTACACAGTTTCCTAGACGCCCTTGATATACTTGATCAAATCAAAGATGCCCACGAAGCCTTAGCAATAACCATGATAAAAACCAAGCTAAAAGGCACGGCAAGAAACTTTATTAGTAAAAGCAAAACTAAAAACTGCAATAAAGGGTGAATGAGTAGAAGTTTTAACAGCAAAACTGCTGAACATCCAACAACGCAGCAAAACTGCAAATCAGTACACCGCCAAGATAGAAAAAATCACCAGAAAATTAGAAGGAGCTTATATCTCGGATGGACTTAATCCAGACTTAGCAACGAGATATTCAACACAAGCAGCAGTCAAAGCTATGTGTAAAAACTGCTCCAATGACAAGGTCAAAATGATCATGCAAGCGGGAACGTTCACAACAATGAACGACGCAATCTCCAAATTTACCAACAGCTGTACCGAAATAACGGGCAGCTCAAACACAATTTTGAATTTACGACAACAAAGTCAGTACCGGAGTAATTTCCGTGGAGGTTACCGAAGTAACAACTATGGAAGTTACTAAGGTAGGAGATTTAGACCACAACCAAGATACAACAATAACTCTAGGTCTAATAATAATAATAATACCCAGAGAGGATCACAAACCCAAAACGGCAATAGACCTTATAACCAGACCCGTAACGTGCGCAGCTGCACCCAGACGGAAAACCAGGAAACTCCACTTCAAAATCAGTAGATAGGAAAATATGCGTACTAAATCTACATCTAAACAGCTATATATCTACAAGGACATCATTAAATAATTAAATTTCAAATTTCTTAATAGACACAGGAGCAGACAACTCCATTATTAAAAAATATCAAGTTAGTAATAATCATAAAATAAATACAGAGCAAATTACTGATTTAAAGGGCATTGGTCAGGGTATAACCAGCACATTAGGCACAGTTAAAGCGGATTTAAAAGGTGATGTCCTTCTAATTTACCACAAATTCCATGTCGTAGAAGACGACTTTCCAATACCATGCGATGGAATAATAAGACTAGATTTCATAAAGAAATACAATTGTATTTTAGATTACGGAAAAACAGAAGATAAATTAATCCTAAGACCATATGATTTTCCCCAAACAATAACAATGCACCTAACAAATTGTCTGTCTGTCAATACAATTACGATCCCTGCTAGGTCCGAAGTCATTAGGCAAGTTAAAGTAAACACCGATAACAAAAACATCTTCATCCGCATCAACAACTATCTGAAGGCATTTTCATAGCAAACACAATCACAAATAAGGATCAAACTTTCGTTAGAATCATCAGCACAACACATACAAACAAAACTATTCAAAATTACAAGATTAATACTGAAAATCTAGATGACTACACACTAATTGAAACAACCACACACAATAAAAAGTGCAATGATACAGAAAAAGTAAAAAGATTAACCAAAAACTTTCCAAAATTTGCTAACTCTCAGCTAACAACATTATGCACAGAATTCATAGACATATTTGCACTAGAAACAGAACCAATTTCTTCTAATAACTTTACAAACAAAAATTATACATGAAGGATGACACTCCTGTTTACATAAAAAATTATAGATTGCCTCAAACACAAAAAGGAGAAATAAGCAAACAGGTAAATAAGTTAATTCAAAAGACTACCCTACGGATTAAAAGTAGCACCGAATTCATTCCAAAGAATGAACACACGAGCATTTGCAGGCCTCAAACCATCTCAAGCATTTCTCTACATGGATGATTTGGTTATATTAGGTTGTTCTGAAAACCATATGCTAAAAAACTTAAGAGACGTGTTCTCCACTTGCAGAAAATACAACCTAAAATTACATCCAGATAAATGTCCATTTTTCAGCCAAGAAGTAACATATTTAGGACATAAATGTACAAACAAGGGAATATTACCCGACCCAAGCAAATTCGAAACAGTCCCAAAATTACCCAACACCAAAAACAGCCGATGAAGTTAAGAGATTCGTAGCTTGCAGAAAGCAGAAGATTTGTACCGAATTTTGCAGAACACTCAAGAAAATTAACTAGGCTTTGCAAAAAGAATGTTTCCTTCGATTGGACAGAAGAATGTCAAAAAGCTTTTGTCTACTTAAAGGAAGCATTAATTAGTCCAAAACTTTTGCAATACCCAGATTTCGATAAAGAATTCTGCATAACAACAGACGCTAGTGGGTACGCTTGTGGGGCAGTCCTTAGCCAAGAACACGATGGCAAACAGTTACCAATTGCTTACGCTTCTAGGTCATTCACAAAAGGTGAAATCAACAAAGCCACAATAGAAAAAGAATTGGTCGCAATCCATTGGGCCATAACCTTCTTCAGGCCATATGTCTATGGCAGAAAATTTCTAGTTAAAACCGACCACCGTCCTTTAACTTACCTATTCTCAATGAAGAGTCCTTCGTCTAAATTAACACGAGTAAGACTCGATTTGGAGGAGTACGATTTTGAAGTGGAGTATATCGCCGGAAAGGAAAATCACATTGCGGATGCATTATCTCGCATAACAATTACAAACCTAAAAGATATGTCAGTGGAAGCAAGTAAAATACTAAAAATAACAACAAGATCAGCAGCAAAAAATACCAGCAGTAATATTGAAAATAAAGAAAGTCACAAAGAGAACCCCAAAATATACGAAGCGCTAAATAAATTTGAAGTAAAAAGACATGTCGAGCTCGTTTTCAATCCTCCGAAATTATATTTCAAAAAAGGAAAGAAAATTTTTAGCTATTTGGATACAAGCAACCTAATTGTTGAGGATAAGATTGACTTAGGACAATTCTTTACCAGGCTTGAAAGAGAAGCCGGCAATTTAGGACTTGTACAAATACAGTTGTCCTTAGGGGACAAATTGTTTAAAAGAAATTATACTGCAGTAGGCAAATTTATAGAAATGGGTAATAAAGTTCTCAAAAATCTAACAATCGCACTAACCCCAGAGGTTATAGATGTGACAAATCCTGGGAAAATTAAAGAAATTCTGCATAAATATCATGACGATGCTATTAGTGGTGGCCAGCCAGGAATAAATCGCATGACAGATAAAATCAAGCAGAAATATAGCTGGCCAAATATGAAAAATGATGTAAGAAAATACGTAAAGAACTGCATCCACTGTAAGAAAAATAAAACTAATAAGCACATAAAGGAGCCAATGACAATAACGGAGACACCTCCGAAGGCATTCGATATTGTACAAATCGATACAGTCGGACCATTACCGAAGTCGATAAATGGAAACGAATATGCAGTAACCATTATATGCGATCTAACCAAATACTTGGTAGCGATCCCAGTCCCAAGCAAACACGCAACAACAGTCGCTAAAGCCGTGTTCGAGCATTTCATTTTGATTTATGGACACATGCAAACAATCATGACGGACATGGGCACAGAATAAAAAAATAACTTATTCAAAGAACTGTGTAAACTGTTGAAAATTGAGCATAAAACTTCAACACCGTATCATCATCAAACCTTGGGTATTGTAGAACGCAGTCACAGGATATTCAATGAATATATACATACGTTCATACATATCAAGCGACAAAGATGATTGGGACGAATGCCTCAGGTACTTCGCATATTGTTACAATACGACGCCATCAACCACACATAAATATTGTCCTTTTGAACTTATATTCGCAAAAAATCCACCAAATTACGAATTTCTAAAAGAAAATAAAATCAGCCCATTGTACAATCACGAAGCTTACGACAAAGAAGTAAAATATAGACTTCAAATAGCACAGCAAAGAGCTAGGAAATTAGTCCAAGAGGCTAAAGAAAAACAAAAAACAAATTATGACAAAAGTAGCTACAGTAAGGAAATAAACATAGGAGATTTAGTGTTAGTTAGAGAAGAGGACTCCCATAATCTAGAAAATAAATATAACTGATACTATAAGGTTAAAAGTATTGATAAGAATAACAATTTTACTTTAATACCACATAGCATAGGAAATACCAATAAAAACAATAAAAATAAAGAAATTATAATTCATAAGAATAGACTTAAAACAGTATAAAACCTTAGTAATAACAAAAAAAAAACCCAAACAATAAGCACTCCAGTTTACTCATATTAATAAACAGGCACACGAGCCAAAGAAAACAAAATACAACATATCATGTTCAAAAAAAAAAGGCAAAGTCAGCACAATAAAGACACATGTGAAACAAATGTAAACAGATAAAAACCCAAACAACAAACTCTTTATGCAATAATTGCAATAAGAGCCGGAGAGCAATTAAAATTTTGTAAACTCAAGCAAACCTTAAGTAGGTCATTAAGTCTTTCTAATAGATATATACAATTGACTGCAATCGTATATATCTATTCTTAAGGAGGAAGGTGTAGTATTACACTAAATATCGACCGCACACAGCTTT
>NW_023468134.1:0-6124 GCF_013731165.1 Rhagoletis pomonella | reverse complement strand
TAAAATAGCGAAAGAATAGTCGAGCGCGACTGTACCGCGTTGTAGCTTTATATAATCGCATACGCTAATCTCCCACTCATTGTTATATCCTAATTCGCATATTTAACTCACACCATATGTACATGTTTCTGACCCTTTAATCCAGCCGTCTTTTCATATTGAGTGTACCCGCAACTTGCTCACACTCTAATATACGCATACACTCAATATTAATTACACTCAATTTTAAATAATATAAACAAAAAGGCGGAGCTTAGTGGCACAGTGGGCCGGAGCTGACAAAATATCTCACTTGAGTACAGTAGTACAAAACTGAACGATTTTTACAACAAAACCCAACCCCAAAAAGAAAGCGAATATAAATTAAGTCACCGTTTTTTAAACCGTAGAATATCTACTCATACCCACCCCCTAAAATATTTCGGTTTAAATTATAAACTCACTCTACCCATTTAATAAAATTTCGCCCAACAAAATGCCGCAAGATAAAGATACCCCTACTGAAAAAACCAAAAAAAATAACTGTCTCCAAAAATTTATTTTCGAAAGCAATAGGCTGGAGATTTTTTGTTCAAAATGGTCACCGTCCTTAGCCACTGATCAAACCGAAACCTTACTTGAGGTCAAAATCCAACAACTGGACAGCAACTGGGATAGCCTTTTAAAAGCTTACGAAGCAATATTCATGGACGATGATCACCCAGAAGTCAGTGGCTCGGTAGAACAAAAATACTGCAAATGCTCGGAGAGCTACCAAACCTGCAAGTCCCAAATGTTGGAAGCGTTACAACTTTTTAGAGTTAATACGACCCCTCAAGCTACCCAGCAAACATTCAACACGACTTTTACCCCAAACCCTTCTGCCTCCAACGAGGTTTATCTCAAGGTACCACCGTGCGACACAGAAGTATTCCACGGTGGCTACGAAGACTGGCCGGCATTTAGAGACATGTTTACGGCAGTCTATATAAAACACCCCAAATTAACCCCCGCTCAAAAGTTGTACCATTTGCGATATAAGACAAAGGGACAAGCAGGACTTATTGTAAAACAATACCCTCCTACCGACGAAAACTTTGCGCTTGCATGGGAAGCTTTAAAATCACGTTACGAAAACCCAAGAATTCTAGTAGATAACCAACTCAAAACCCTACTAAATTTGCAGCCCGTTTACGGAGAAAGTGGCGAGCAATTACAAAGGCTACAAACAACAATTAATAATTGCCTCTCCACTCTTGCATCACAAAAAATTTCTACGAAGGACTGGGATCCCATTCTTGTGTACTTGTGTTCATCGAAACTACCAAGTGAGACACTTTCCCTGTGGGAGCAATCCCTCAGCTCTCGGAAAGAGTTGCCACTATGGTCAGAGATGAACAAATTCCTCACTTGCAGGTACGAAGTGGTTGAACGGCTTGGTACGTATCGACCGACTAAACCCAAACCACAGTTTACCCCCTTCAACCCTAGAGCTGGCAGTCACAGCTCCACATTTATTAATAAAAATCGCACCCAAAACTTCCACGTAGATTCCGGGAAACCAGTTTCATGCAAGCTGTGCAACTCCAATCACGCAATGAAACTTTGCGTTAGATTCAAGAATCTCTCTGTACCTGATCGTCTCAAATTCGTACGTGAGCACAAGTATTGTGAAAACTGCCTCTCTTGTTCACACTTAAAAGGTCAATGTCAGAGCAAATTTACCTGTGTATACTGCCAACAACGTCATCACTCATTACTCCATTTTCAAGCAAACCAGCAAAACTCGAAACCCAACCCAAAACCCCAATCATCGACGACGCAGGCAACAACCACAGTGGAAATAGCAGACGACATGCCCTCCACGTCAACAGGAATCATTCACACCCCACCAACCCACAAAAAAGCAGTCAACAAAGTTTCAACTCACTTCTCGTGCAGCAAAGGAACCACCCTATTACCCACAGCGATGGTACCAATTTACTTCGCGGGAGAATATCACCAGATCCGAGCAATGATAGACCAAGGCTCACAAAAAACCTTTGTCACGTCTCGGATCCAAAAAATATTAAATTTACCCACCAAAGAAACCCATTATGAAATATCAGGAATGGGAGGGCTAGTGGTCCAAAACTCGAAAAATGTTTGCGAGTTAACCCTTTGTTCTGCGGACTTAAAGCAGAAAATTCAAACCCAGGCAATTATTTTACCCCACCTGACCCATTTTCTACCCAGTCTCATGGTGTCATACGTAAACCTTCCAGAATTAGCAACTTTAACTTTAGCAGACCCTAATTGTTTCACTCCATCTCGAATCGATATGGTCATTGGGAGCGACGTTATTCCCCAAATTCTCACACAAGGACTATATCATGTTGCAGACGGCACACTCCTGGCGCAGAACACGATATTCGGATGGATAATTAGCGGACCAATAGCTGAAAAGGTGACGTCATTCACAACCCAAGTCATGGAACCCTCGAACGATGCTCTCAATACGCTATTGAAGAAATTCTGGGAGCAGGAGGAAGTATACCCTACCCAACCCCGTTCAAAGGAGGATGAATACTGCGAGAACCTGTATGTAGCGACGACAACCCGTCAAGAAAATGGAAGGTACGTTGTAAAACTGCCTTTCAAGCAAGAATTTCCTACCACTACAGCACTTGGCCATTCTCGTCCGGCAGCACAGCAGCAGTACTTAAGCGTAGAGAGTACGCTGCAACGAAAACCCGAACTGCGCGACAAATATAACGAAGTGCTAGAGGAGTACGTAACACTAGACCATATGACACCTTCCTCAGCCACTGAAATAATTAGAGAAGGAAAGTATTTCTCGTTTTATCTCCCCCATCATGCTGTCTTAAAACCCGACAGCAAGACCACAAAAGTTCGCGTTGTATTCAATGCCTCCAAAATGTCCCATTCTGGTCACTCTTTAAATGATGTGCTACACACAGGCCCCGTACTTCAGAACGACTTAATGGTAGTGATATTAAATTGGCGACTCTATAAGTTTGTGTTTAACGGTGACATTGAGAAAATGTACCGCCAAATACTCGTTGACGAAGAAGACCAAGATTTTCAACGAATTCTATTTCGAAGAACCCCAAGCTCGCCGATTCAAGACTTTAAACTCAAAACAGTCACCTTTGGAGTTAACTGCGCCCCTTATTTAGCAATTAGGACTCTCCATCAGTTAGCAGAAGACTCAAAGAGCTCATTTCCTCTCGCCCATAATATTTTACTACGAGAAACCTACGTAGACGACATACTGTCGGGGGGGGCCACGATATACAGTCCACTTTTAAATCGATGTCACAAGTGATGGATGCTTTAAGGTCAGCAGGATTTCCTTTACGGAAAATTACAGCAAATCACCCCAGCTTACTTAAATCAGTCCCCGATTCTGCTCTGTTAGACGTAGATTTCTTAAAGTTTCAAGACGCAAGTTCTACAAAAACCCTAGGAATACAATGGAACGCTCTGACTGACACCTTTTCCTACTCTTATGACCCCATTCCTGCTGAGAACTCAAAAACTAAGAGACAAATTCTGTCAGCGGTAGCGAAACTGTTCGACCCGGCAGGATGGCTATCGCCAATAATGGTCATGGCGAAAATCCTCCTCCAACAACTCTGGATGGAAGGGACCGGGTGGGATGAAGCGGTAAAACCAGGCTCTCTAACAAAATGGAACTCATTCCGAGAAAGCCTTCCAGCAATAGAAGACATAAAAATACCCAGGTGGGTGCAGTTCACGCCAAAGCAATACATTGAATTGCATGGATTTTCGGACGCCTCCGAAAAGGCATTCTGTGCCTGCGTCTACATAAGAGTCCAACTCGGCGAAAACTCGTTCGCGTCCTCACTACTTGCCGCAAAAAGCAAGGTTGCACCCCTTCAGACCGTAAGTCTGCCCCGCTTGGAACTCTGCGGAGCTGTTTTACTCTCAAAACTGAGTAAGCAAATCCGATCCGAACTCAATCTGCCCTCTCATGAGTTAATCCTTTGGACAGATTCCGCGATCGTGCTGGCCTGGATGGAGAAGCCTCCACATACGTGGAAAACATATGTGGCTAACAGAACTTCCCAAATTGTGGGAAATGTAAATAATGCCCCTTGGCGCCACGTTCCCAGTCACGACAACCCTGCCGATTTAGGCACCCGGGGGTGCAAACCTCAAGATCTTGCCGCAAGCACTCTCTGGTGGAAAGGTCCAGCCTGGCTATGCAAGGCCCACACACACTGGCCGTCTAACACCAGAGCTTCAACTATTAACCCTCCAGAGGAGAGACGACTCGAAGTTTTTCATACCCTAGAGAGCACGGATATACTCGAAAGATTCTCTTCTTTCCCACGCGCCCTCAGAGTCATTGCGTACATGTATCGCTTCATAAACCATACCAAAGGGCTACTCATCTCCAACGTGCTTATATTATCCCAGGAGGAACTCAATCAAGTGAAGTACAAGCTGATAGCAAAAACGCAACGAAATCATTACGGAGAAGCGATATCGTTACTTGAGTCCTCGAAGTCACTCAGCAAGAAGAGCCCTCTGCTCACCCTCAATCCGATGCTCGACAATGCAGGCATAATGCGTGTAAATGGACGCCTTAAATATGCCGCACTAAGCTACAATGAGAGGCATCCTATAATAATACCCGATAACTCCATATTTTGCTCTCTTCTCCTAGATTTTCTTCACACAACATTGCTTCATGCTGAGAAACAACTCATGATCCGGATGATACAACAGGAATACTTCATCCCACGCCTGAAGCAGAAGGTCAAAAAGTGCATTTTTCACTGCAAACCAGCACGATATACAAACAGCGGATGAAATCCCAAATAATGGCTGCATTACCCCCTGAAAGAACCACCTTTACTCTCCCGTTTCACACTACTGGCGTTGACTTTGCAGGCCCATTCCTCATCAAAACGTCACCTCTTGGAAAAGCGTCGTACACAAAGGCATATGTATGCGTTTTTGTGTGTTTTTCTACCAAGGCCATTCATTTAGAATTGTGTTCCGACTTGACTACGGAAGCGTTCAAAGCGGCTTTTACCCGATTCACTGGCCGTCGTGGCCTGCCGCACAAGATTTTATCGGACAACGGAAAGACGTTTGTGGGAGCACAGCGAGCCCTAAAAAAGGACTTCGCTCTTTTCTTAAAGGAAGCGGCCTCTGATATCGCAGAAACATATGCGTTGCATGGATTCTCCTGGCACTTCATCCCACCATATGCCCCTCATATGGGTGGCCTTTGGGAGGCGGCCGTTAAAAGTTTTAAAACGCATTTCACCAAAGTTGCCGGAAATCAAAAATTCTCTTTCGAAGAGTTCGCAACCCTATTAGTTCGAATTGAAGCGGTTCTAAACTCCAGACCTCTCTCTCCCATGACACAGGACCCGCAAGATTTATTGGCACTTACTCCCAGGCATTTTCTACGAGGAGCTCCAATTGTCTCACCACCGGAACCGGATGCCAACGAACTTTCACTCATAAATAAGTGGCAGAGACTCAAGGTTCTTCATCATCAGTTCAGCGTACGATGGAAGAACGAGTATCTAGACGACTTACAACGGCGATACAAGTGGAAAACTTCCAAAAAAACGTTCAAAAAGGAGATTTGGTTGTTGTTAAAGATGACTGGTTCCCTCCGACCGAGTGGCGACTGGGTCGCATCACACACTTGCATCCCGGCCCCGATGAAAACATTCGGGTTGTAGATTTAAAAACCCAGCAGGGAATCATAACTCGAAACATACATAAATTGTGTGTGCTTCCCCCTGCCTAACGTTAGGATACTCACCAAACCCGACACAATACTCTAATTAATTTTATGCTACCTATCCTACCCAACTCCCATTGGTCTACCCTTAGAATATATATCCCATGCGTATATGTACTTCTACTCATTACAAAGCCTCACAATATACGCTGACCCAGTACTAAAGTCTCTCCTCAATCCGTATATTTACAGGTCACGAAAGCATTCCCCCAAGTGCCGACTGTGTGGCCGACTCCACCCGCTGCGCTTGTGTACCGCTTTCCGCGCTATGGATGCCCACGACCGCTATGAGTGTGCACGCTTGCACACTCCACCGGAGCCTGCGATTCCGAGGACAGCTGCCATCGATGT
>NW_023468133.1:0-6124 GCF_013731165.1 Rhagoletis pomonella | reverse complement strand
TGTCACCGACATTAAGTTCAGCCGAACAGTGAAGATCTTATACTCTTAGCTAATCCCTTCTTACTATGTTTTCTCTTATGTTTTATGTATACAAGTATTTGCTATGTACATATGTGTGTACGGCAATCGGTATAGCTTTACCTAAGAATGTTGAAGTAAAGTAAAACAAGCTAATGATGTTTCCGTACATATATACAAATTTAGCGGTAAAGTCAGACCATAGACATGTTTTTGTACATAATTGCATTTGGGTATAAATGAAAGTCAAATTGTTAAATAGACACAGTTTTTCGCAAGAGGACAAATAAATCAAAAGTTTTAAAGCGAACAAGTATACGCTTAACCGAATATCAACCGCTATTAAAAATTGTTTTGAGTTCCTCCGAGCTGTCGCGATTAAATAAACGCAACATTTCTTTAAAACTTTTGATCGATTTAAAGGAAATTTTCCTAATAAAAGCTGAATAGAAGTTCACAACAATATGGAGCACAACTGCAATAAATGTGTTGAAGTTGACACCGAAAGAATGGTACAGTGCGACGCTTGCAATTCGTGGTATCATTTTGACTGTGTAGGAGTTGACAGCAATATAGCTGATATGAGCTGGAGCTGCGAAGTATGCCGGCGCAATGTATCAGCTACAAACGCTAAACCAACAGCTTCATCATCGCCAACTACTGAAAAAGGTAAAGGGCACTCGCAACCTGTTCCATCACTTGTGCCAGCTGTGAATTCTCAAATGGATTCACACGTCAGGGCATCTACGCTGACCACGGCGGTCCTCACCATGACAACTACACCTGTTGTCCAAAGCACTGCGACAGCAACATCAACGAGCTTCATAATGTCACAACCACGTGATACAGGGAGCACGTTCCCATTGGCGATGGCGGCAACTTCCTCGCATTTCATGCGAGCTGAACCCTACGCAACTTCGATAGGGCTTGGCGCACTTCCAACGTCAACACAAGCTACAGATGTCAGGCGTTTCACGACGATTCCGACGGCGGTAAGGCCACATGAGTTCGAGACCAGCACTATGTCTAGTTCATCAACCTATACACCACACACATTCACGGATGCAGCATTACGGCAGCAGATGATATGACATGCGAGAAGTTTGATAAGTCCGAAGCACAGCGTAATCTTCAACTGGAGCGGCTGAAGGAAGAGATGGAAATGCAGCAACAGTATTTGGATAGTAAATACAAAATTCTGTCGCAATTCAGCGATGTTCCGTCGATTTCTGCCCCTATGTTTATGCAGAACACGGGACCGTCACAATCGCAGCTCATTGCCAGGCAAGCAATTCCCAAACAGCTTCCAACGTTCAGTGGTGATCCTGAAGAATGGCCACTGTTTATATCTAACTTTGAAAACAGTACCGCAGTCGCCGGATACACCGATGCCGAAAACCTCATTCGGCTCCAGGCAAGCCTCAAGGGCAAAGCACGCGAAATGGTAAAAAGCAAACTATTTTTACCGTCGATGGTGCCAGAGATCATCCATACATTGAGGATGTGTTTCGGTAGACCCGAATACATACTTGAGCGCGTTGTAAATAGAGCGCGCGCAATGCCTCCTCTGAAGGACAAACTAGAGGGCCTAGTTGACTTCGCTCTCTGCGTAAGAAACATATGCAATACAATGGAGGGATGTCAACTGTACATGCACCTTCACAACCCATTACTGGTCAAGGAACTGGTTGATAAACTGCCCAACAACCATAAACTGGGCTGGGCTCTCCATCGCAAGGACGAAAAAGTTCCAATCGTAAAACAATTTAGCGACTGGATATTTTGCCTAGCCGAGGCAGCCAGCACCGTTGTCAACTTAGCATCAAATAAGAGTCATGCCTCGGTTAACACTCATACCGTCGAAGGGAATGCAGAACTTTCAAAACATAAAGACCGCACACCAACTACTAAAGTTTGCTGTGTTTGCAATAGTCGTGAGCACAAAGTGCCTCAATGCGAGATTTTTAAAAAGTTTGCTCTACCCCGCAAATGGGAGATAGTGAAAGCTAATAATCTTTGCCGTCAATGTCTTACTCATCACAGACGCAAATGTTTCATCGACAAAGTATGCGGTAAAGAAGGCTGCAGCATAAAGCATCACCCATTACTGCATAAGTTCGTCGAGCCTACGGTGGAGCAAGTAAACACTCACAACAGCGGCGAAGCGCGTCCACTGTTTAGAATTGTGCCTGTCCGCTTGTACTGGGGAGATAACTTCATTGATATTCACGCATTTTTAGATGAAGGTTCGAGTGTCACACTTATAGAGAGGACAGTTTTCGATCAACTCGGTGTTAAGGGTGAGCGCGGGCCACTATGTTTGCGATGGACAGGGAATACCACTCGTGTCGAAGAAAACTCCGAGAAAGCATCACTAGAGATTTCTAGTCCAACTAGCAGTCAAAAATACATGTTAAAAAACATTCGCGCGATTGACAGCCTTGGCCTTCCTGAGCAGTCCGTCAATATACTTGAAATGCAAAATAAGTATCCGTTTTTGAAGGGACTACCCATCAAATCGTACAGCAGCATAAAGCCTTCACTATTAATTGGAGCAGATAACTGGAAGTTGGCGGTTCCACTCAAAGTAAAAGAGGGGAATTGGTCTCAACCAATAGCATCAAAAACGCGTTTGGGCTGGACGTTGCAGGGGTATGAGAGCTACCAAGGTGGTAAATTTAGATTAAATGTACATACGTGCGACTGTCAAATGAAGTATGATGAGCTGCACGAAGTAGTTAAAGACTCCTTCGCACTAGATTCTCCAAAATCAATGGAGGTTATATCAGAGGACGACGTAAAGGCATTTGACATCTTGAACAGTTCTTCTAAGCAAGTAAACGGTCGTTACGAGGTCGGGCTTTTATGGCGAAATCCGACAGAGGCTCTACCAAGCAGTTACTTAAATGCATTGCAACGATTAAAATGCCTAGAAAAGAAATTCATCAAAGATCCCGTACTTCGATCTACCATGCAAGAACAGATCAACAATTTAGTCGACAAAGGATACGCCCAAAAGCTTTCATTGGCAGAAGCGGCCGTTCCGAGAACCAAAACATGGCACTTACCAATTTTCGTCGTTATGAACCCTAATAAACCGGGTAAAATTCGAATGGTTTGGGACGCGGCAGCGAAAGCAAATGGTGTGTCACTTAACCATTTTCTCTTAAGTGGACCCGACTTGCTCAATCCACTTGTAGACATCTTGCTGTCATTCAGAGTAGGCCGAATAGCCGTATGTGGTGACATTGCAGAAATGTTTCACCGAATAAGCGTCCGAGAGCAGGATATGCATGCCCAGCGTTTTTTGTGGCGTGACGAGAATGATGACTTACAACAACCGAGTATTTACGTTATGCGCGCGCTAACTTTTGGCCTCAACTGCGCTCCTTGCATCGCTCACTTCATACGTGATATGAATGCAGATAAGTTTAAACAAAAATTTCCTCGAGCTGCAGACGCGGTGAAAAAGAATCACTACGTTGATGACTTCATCGACAGTGAAGACGACGAGCAATCGGCGTTGAAACTAGCAACACAGGTTAGAGAGATTCATCGTGCCGCAGGATTTCACATACGAGGCTGGTCGTCGAATTCTAAGGCAGTTCTGGAGCGACTAACCGATGATCCTGCATCTGTGCACAATGTCGAAGAATGGGCATCAACGACAAAAATACTAGGTATGTTTTGGGATCCGAGCAGCGATAATTTTAAGTATGTTTGCAGATTTACGAGACTTCGTCGTGACGTCATTAACGAGACATATGCGCCGACGAAAAGAGAAATCCTCCAGGTGCTAATGTCTATCTTCGATCCACTGGGCTTTGTTAGCTGTTACACCATAGGATTGAAAATCCTTCTTCAAGACGTATGGCGGTCAGGAATTACCTGGGATGATTCTCTGTGCGACGAGCTATACGATAAGTGGTGTCGTTGGAAGAATATGGTTGCGCTAATAACGGCGGTCGAAATACCACGTTGTTACTCTTTGCTTCTAAAACAAGCCGATCATGTCGAATTGCACACATTCGTCGATGATGGCGAAAAGGCATATGCTGCGGTGTGTTATTTGCGTATAATAAAGGGTAGCGATATTTCCACCATGATCATGGCCAGCAAATCCAAGGTCGCACCGCTCAAGCCGCTGTCGATTCCAAGACTGGAATTGCAAGCAGCAGTAATAGGTATACGATTAGCTTCAATGGTCGCCAAAGTACAACGCATCGGCATTAGGTCTTTGTTTTGGTGGACAGACTCGAAAACTGTGCTACGCTGGATTCGAATGGACCCGAGAAAATTACAGCAATATGTAATGCATCGAGTAGGAGAGATTTTAGAAGCGTCGAGCATAAGTCAGTGGAAATGGGTACCCTCTAAGCAAAATCCGGCCGATTTAGCCACGAAGGTTTCTGCCAGCTCTGACTACAGCTTGTGGTTCACAGGACCAGAGTTCTTAGCAAAAGAGCAAAGGGCATGGCCGAATTTTACCGAGATTGACCCTAAAGACGACGATTTGAGAGAGATTCGACACCTTGTTTTACATATAGGAAAGCAACCTTTACGTAATGTAACGTTAAACGTTGAGTATTTCTCTAATTGGGAGCGCCTGTACAGAGCCGTGGCAACGTTTTTGCTTTACGTAAATATCTTACGCGCAAAAGTGTCGTCAAAAACGCCTGTATGCAAACTAACTTTCGATCTAATCGAACAAGGTCAACAATTTTTAATCAAATACGCACAAAGGGATTTCACCGAAGAGCTAACATTCCTTCAGCGAGGTAAAATCTTAAACAAAACAAGCAAATTGTACTACCTGGATATTTACTTAGACGAAAAAGGTGTTATTAGAAGCAGAACCCGAGTAGAGCACTTGAATAACCGCGGAGATGCTATAGTATTGCCTACTTCCCATCACGTAACATTTCTCATAGTCCGCTCAGCTCATGAACGTTTTCACCATCAGATGCACGAAGCTACAATCAACCACATACGAGCACAGTACGTCATACCTCGTCTCAGAGCTCTATATAAAAAAGTACGCCAGCAGTGTCAGCGATGCAAAAATTACATTTCCATGCCGCAAGTCCCACAAATGGCTCCGCTACCTGCAGCCAGGCTTGCTGCTTTCGAGAGACCATTCACGTATGTCGGAATTGACTATTTCGGACCACTATCGGTTGTGGTGGGAAGACGACGCGAAAAGAGATGGGGTGTTCTATTCACGTGTCTAACTATCCGTGCAATACATATAGAAATAGCTGGCAGTTTGGACACAAGTTCGTGCGTCCTAGCCATACAAAATTTCATATCTCGTCGCGGTTATCCCAGGCAGATATTTTCCGACAACGGCACTAATTTTCGAGCGACTGAAAAGATTATTTGTGGTAAGCTAAAAGAGATCAAATTCCAGGACTTGATCGTAACCTTTGACCAGGTAAAGTGGCGATTCAATCCCCCAGGGGCTCCACATATGGGGGGAGTTTGGGAAAGACTGATAAAATCAGTTAAAGGCGTGCTTTATCAAATCCTTCCGTCGATGAGTTTCAACGAAGAAAGTTTGCGGAGTGCGTTGTGCGAGGTCGAGTTCATTATTAATTCCAGACCACTCACATTTGTATCACTTGAAAATGGTGATGACGAAGCCCTCACACCAAACCACCTACTGATTGGGTCATCAGGCGGATACAAACCTATTTGTCAAGACGGTAACAACCTACGTGAACGCTGGACTCAGACGCAGAAGTTCGCTGATATCTTTTGGCAGAGATGGATACGAGAATATGTTCCTATCATTTCACGACGCTGCAAATGGTTTACAAAACCACCGCCGGTACAGATAAACGATGTTGTTGTAATAGTGGATCATAATCTACCCAGAAATAGCTGGCCCAAAGGCATTATTATCGACGTGATAAAATCTAAAGATGGTCAAATCCGGAGTGCACAAGTTAAAACAAAGTGTGGAATTCTTCATAGACCTGCAACAAAAATCGCAGTTTTAGATGTCGGTGTTTTGCACAGTAAACGCGAGGAATCCAGCTTGTTTACGGGCGCGGGAATGTCACCGACATTAAGTTCAGCCGAACAGTGAAGATCTTATACTCTT
>NW_023468132.1:0-6125 GCF_013731165.1 Rhagoletis pomonella | reverse complement strand
TGACACTTTTCAGATTTTAGTCCAAAAAGATAAGGAATGAACCTATTGTAACGTGGACAAAATCTACGACTAGCCGTTGCACACTAAAACCCAATTCTGCCACCGGACACCCTTTACATATATAAACATATACAAACTCAGCATGCACCAAGTTTTCACGTTTACGGAATGCAATCACAGCAGAGCGCTTTAGTTTACGTTTGATCAGGGTGGCAATTTGCTGACCTGCTCTTGCTGAACTGCAGCTCCGACTCGGGGACAGGAGGCAGCTTCCTGGAAGGTTGTCTGCCCTTTGCTTGCGGTTTCTTACCGGCCGTGATGGCAGTCATCTTAACTTGTTACTTAGCACGTTGAAAAGGCGAAAAAAAAGTTCGCCAAATGTTTGGAGCACATCGTAAATGAGCCACTCCATTTATAACATTTCTATAAACAATTTAATTAAATACTTTTTAATACATAGATATGCTGCAACCAGGCACTTAATTTTCCAAATTCCATCCTGCTTATCGGCATAATTTTCAAACTATGCCTGCTACTTCATTACTAATTACTCCATTTTCCAACTGCGTCTTCTTTGTTGGCTCAACATATCCTAAAAAGACATAAATTTACATTAAACAATAGAAATCGCGAAAATCAGCAAATGAAATACTCGCTTTGTTTTGTTTTGTTGTCAAATTTCTGAGAAATGTGAATTTACCACGATGCGATACAGAAAGAACAAGGACCAGGGATGTAATTTTAAGTAAATGTGTTATTCACTGGCAAGGCGCAGAGCGTTCGGGGCAGCAATATTAATTTGTATCAAATATAACATTAAACGGTGGTTCTAAAACATTTTTTGATATTATTAACCAGAGTACATACATTATATGGTATTTTTTTCAAAAATTAATGTACTATATGAACTTTTTTTTCAAATATTTCTTAAGTTTCTTTAATGAGTGCTGAAAAGCAACCATGCGTGTAAGAAATTGTGTGTTACCTAAAATTTCACCTCTGGAAACTTTATTCCCATAAAGGACTTCACCACAGTTTTTTTACTGGATATACTGAGATCCATAGGGGAAAGATCGTCGAAGGGGTCGTCGTAGGGGAAAACGTCGAATATTGTAACGTGGACAAAATCTATGACTAGCAGTTGCACACTAAAACCCAATTCTGCCACCGGACACCCTTTACATATATAAACATATACAAACTTACATATATATCACATCAGTATGACGAGATGAATTGGTTCAGTCGTGTCTGTTTGTAAACACGCTAATTCCAACAAAATTTAGATATTTTAACGAAAGACGTTGACGAATTTGAATTTGGTATAATTTAGTTTTCAAATAAGCATAAGGTGCAATCCCGTATTCCTCGGACTCGGACTAGTAAAACCAAGGCACATAAATACAGGTAGAAGCCAAAATGACGTTGCTCTCATGAGAACCAAACCTTTAAACTTCAACTTGATTTTATTTTATTTCCTATATTTCGTTACGCTTAAAATGTCATGTCGTTTGTTTTTTTGAATGTTCGTTAAACACAAATTTTAATTAACATTTGCATTTTTGTAGTGTTGTGCGGTTTATACTTAGTGTATGTGTTAAAAATGCAGGACCTGAAGCGTTGTTTTTTATGTGGTGTTAAATATAATGCAGAAATCTCTAATTTTTTAACGTGCCTCAATGCCCTCGGCGTAAGGAGCGTTGGGAAAGCAGCTGTGGGGTAGAGCTGCAGCGAAATGCCTTGCTGTGCGTTAAGCATTTTAAAGCAGCAGATTTCATAAATGCACCAGGAGGTACAGGAAAGACACGTTTGATGCCAAGTGCTCTTCCTATGACCCTTATGTCGCAATCATTGTTGTTGTTGTTGTTGTAGCGGCTACAACAACCCCGCCCAGATCGGTTGGTATCTCAGTCGTTGTCGTCAAGTTCCACTAACGGCAACCCTAGGAAGCGTGCAGCTTCTGTGGGATCTGTCCACAGGGACAGGGCCGTTAGGGCTGTCGGGTTTTCCGGGCATGCGAAGAGATGGTTCGAGTCATGTGGGGTCTCTCCGCATGCCGGACATTCGTTCGGCACATCCTCATTCAGCCTACTCAGGTAGGAGTTTAACCTGCTGCAGTAGCCGGAGCGAAGTTGAGCAAGTGTAGTGCGTGTCTCCCGAGGCAGATGAAGCTCTGTCTCGTCAATGTCCGGGGGTGGTATGCCTAGAACGGCATTCACAGGTCTAGAGTCTACATAACTCGAGACTGCGTCCCTGTGAATGCCGTTCAGGGCCTGTCTGTACGCTGTCGGGTCCAGAGGTTGCTTAATGAACCTCTGGACTTCGTCCGTCAGTTCATATAGATGCCTCCTGACGTGCCTAGGCGAGGGCTCCTCTGCAAGCAGCTGTCTGTTTGGGTGGCCACTTCTGTGGCTCCCAATCAGGAACTGCTTGCAGAGCATTATGTTGTGCTCCTTAACTGGGAGCATTTGCGCCTCGCCGTGCAAGTGATGTTCAGGCGACATCAGGAGGCATCCCGTCGCTGTCCTAAGTGCCGTATTTTGTCCAGTCTGTAGCTTCGTCCACTGCGTCCTACTAGTCCCTGGCGACCACACTGGCGCTGCGTAGTTCAAAACCGGCCGGCCTATTGCCTTGTATGTTGCCAGCAACGTTTCTTTGTCTTTGCCCCAAGTACTGCCGGCTAGCGACTTGAGGACCTTGTTGCGGCTCTGTACTTTATTGACAATAGCGGTTGAGTGCGCAGAGAAGGAGAGCAGGCTGTCGAAAGTTACTCCGAGTATTTTGGGGTTATTCACCGTCGGAATTGGTGTGTCATCGACGTGAATCCCCAGCGGTAGCCTGACCTCCTTCGTCCAGGTTGTGAACAGGGTCGCGGAGGATTTCGTAGGGGAGAGGGCTAGACACTTTGCAGTGAAGAAGCGAGAAAGTTCGGAGAGATAGCCGTTTACTTTCTAACACATGTCATCAATTCCATTCCCAGTCGCCATGATCGAGCAGTCGTCGGCATAGGAGACAATCGAGACTCCCTCTGGTGGTTGAGGGAGCTTTGAAATATAAAAGTTAAACAGTAGCGGGGAAAGGACACCACCCTGAGGAACCCCCTGTTTTATTTTTCGCTGCTTACTCGTTTTGTCTCTAAATGTTACCGACGAATGTCGACCACTCAGATAATTTGCCGACCACCGTTTGAGCCTCTGTGGGAGAGAGGAGGCCTCTATATCTTCTAGCAGCGTGGAATGGCAGACGGTGTCAAACGCCTTTGACAAGTCCAACGCTACCAGAATCGTTCTCTCACAGGGACGGTTGCGGTTTAGGCCACGAGTTATCTGAGTGTTTATGGCGTTAAGTGCTGTTGTTGTACTGTGCACTTTACGGAAACCATGCTGATGCTTCGCTGGGGTCAGGTGGTTTGTGAAGTACGGGAGTAGCAAGGCCTCAAGTGTCTTCGCTACCGGGGAAAGGAGTGTAATCGGACGATACGAATCTCCTTTGTTGGCGGGTTTCCCCGGTTTGAGCAGTGGGACCACTCTCCCCACCTTCCAGATGTCTGGGATGATGAGAGTGGCCATTGACAGGTTGAGGACCTCCGTTAGGTACGCTACCCCCGCAGGACCCAAATTTTTCAGCATCAGCATGCATATTCCGTCGGGACCCATGGCTTTGGAGGCTTTCGCCTTCCCGATGGCCACCTGAACTTCACCGCAAGTGAAAGCAAGGGGGGCACAATTTGTTGGCAGTTTGTGCAGCCTTCTGGTCACTCGACGCTTGGCTTTGTCTACCGGAGGATGCAGTATGAACTGCCGGCTAAAATAGCTCGCGCATCTCTCCGGGTCCGACGAAGCATGGTCGCCGAAGGAAATTTCGACTCTGTCGTCGTGCTTCGTCGGATTAGACAATGACCTCACGGTTGACCAAAGCTTGCTCACACCAGAGGTGAAATTACAAGTCTTCAGGTGCTCCTCCCACTTCTTCCGCTTATCTACGTTTACAAGTTGCCGAATCTCCGCGTTGAGATCCCTGATACGGGGATCTCCGGGATCGGCCTGACGAAGGCTATCACGCTCATCAGCTAGAACAGCCGCTTCGGCAGGGAAGTTTGGACGTGGGTCCGATATGCATCCTGCCGGTATGAAGCGAGCTGCAGCAGCAGTGATAGCCCTGCGGAACTTACGTTCACCGAGGTGGACGTCGGTTGGTGTGGGGAGCGCTGCGAAGGTGTTTTCAGTAAACTCCGCGTAACCTTTCCAATCAGCTTTGGAAAAGTTGATATAGGTCCGGTGTTTGGCGGAGGCAAAGTCGGTTGGTTTATCAATCGAGATGACTATGGGTAGATGGTCTGATGCTAGAGTCAGCATAGGTCGCCACGTTATGCTGTTTATCAGACCAGCACTGACTATTGTGATGTCTGGCGAGCTACTGCAGTTACCCATAATCCTGGTGGGTGCGTCGTCGTTCATTGTGCAGAATGTCGAATCGTCTATCTGCTCAGCCAACTGTTCCCCTACGATCGTTTGACAGGCTTGAGTGCCAAAGATCGTGGTGCGCATTAAAGTCACCTACTACCATACGGTTTTCACCTCTGAGGAGCGCACCTATATCAGGGTGATATCCTGCCGGGCAGCAGGTGACAGGGGGTATGTAAATGTTAAATATTTCGAGCTCGACATCGCCTGACCGGATAGCGATGCCCTGACATTCTAGGGTGGTATCCCTGCGGTCGATGTCTGCTTCGATAAGACGATACTGCACGGTGTGGTGCGTGATGAACGCTAAGCCACCACCATTATCTCGCTCGCGATCTCGACGGTGCACGTTGTACCCGGCGCAATTCAACAAAGTTGAATTGCTGTGCAACTTCGTCTCTTGGACCGCAGCTATTAATATACCATGCCGACACATGAAGACGGTTATCTCCTCAATCTTGCTCTGTAGCCCGTTACAGTTGAATTGAAGGAGCTTCATGTGGTTCGGGAGACGTGTCGTGATGTGGGGTGTGAGTGAGGTGTATGTTCTTGCCGCCGTTGGCTGTGTGTGCTGCTGAGGTGGTTGCCGCCCTGTGGTGGTGGTGGGGGGCGTCGCAATTGACGTCTGCGACCGAGCAGCACAGCACGGGCCCTCGAAATTCCCCGTCCAATCTCGCGTGGTACGCAGACCTGAACATGCCCTAAAGTGGCACCAGCCAAGGCAGGTATTGCACTTGACTGATGTCACATTACGGAATATTCTGGTCTGACATACCGTGCAGATTGCAGGGGGAACCAGGAGTTGTTGGCGGCGGCGTGTGGGTGGTGGTGCGGTTGTGTGAGTTAAGTGGTCTGTGGTGGCTGTGGTACGGTCTGTGGTGTTATTATGTTGTTGTGTAGTGGCGACTGTGTGTGGTTGCTGTGTGGGTGTGTGGGGCTGCACGGGCGGACTGTCGTTTGCCGTGGAGGCTGCTCTGTTCGAGCAACAGGGGGCCACGTAGGACGTGGTTCACTGTCTGTGTGTCCGTAGTCCCGAGCAGACCCTGAGGTGACTCCACCCCTCGCAGGCATTACACTTGACTGAGGTGGAGTTGTGGTGTAATCGTCTTCGGCATACACAGCAGGTGTATATTTCTGGCCCAGGGTTAGACTCGATGCCAGCCCTGAGTAGGAGAATGCGTAGTGAATGTTGCCCTATGGACGGACAACTTCTGAGATACTTCGCCGACCTAAACGGGGTCGCAACGCAATCATTATTTGTGTTCCGTTGTTTTATTGATTGCCCAACGTTATGCCTAGTACATATATCGCTTTATACAAACATTTGTATATTATACAAAATTAAAACAGGTACTATAAATATAGACTTTCAATGTATAAAAAAATAGAAAAGAACATACAAATTAACAAATTTTAACTAAATAAAATAAATAAATAAATACAAAACTCGAAATTTACTTAAAAACGTCAACCAGCGAAATGTAATTTTTTTATTTTTCCTTACACGCGCTCATTTTTATTTTTACTCTCCCGAAAACTTTGACTTTTGTAGGTTTGATGTCAATTTGGCTTCTACCTGTTTTTATTGTACCATGAGTAAAACTGTCGAAAAATAAAAATTCGCTCAGAGCGAGAGAGTAACATTGAAAAGTACGGGATCGC
>NW_023468131.1:0-6125 GCF_013731165.1 Rhagoletis pomonella | reverse complement strand
ACAATTAGTTAAGTAGTTATGAAAATGATTTTGAATTTAATAAAATATATTTAGATAAATGTAATTGTTAATGTTATTAGAATATGAATAATGATTTGTTTTACCTCTGAACTGCATTGTTGTTGTTGTGGATGAATGAAAATGTAGAGAGTACATACAGGAGTAGTACGATAGTTTAGTTTAATTGTAGTTGAGCGAGTGAATGTATTTGTAGATTTGTTGTTGGTTGTTGTTGTTGGAAATATATAGTAAACATTTTTATTATATATCATTAGATAATATTAGTATTGTTAGTTGAGTTTGCTCGGGCATCCGAACGTATGGGGGTGGTCCGTTATGTGAGTTGGTAGAAATTTGTTGTTGAGCGAGTTAATGTGTTTGTATGTGTTCGCGTGAGTGTAAGAACAGCCGAGTTTTGTTTTTTTGAATTTTTTATTTGCCAGTATGTAATTGAATATGCATTCGTTGTTTTTGTAGTGGTTGTTTGTTGCAAAAATGGCATGCAGTTGCGGTTGAATATTCGAATGCAAATTTTCCATTTCAGAGCAGAGTTGATCATTTATGGCAAATGCGCATTATTTTTGTTGCATAGCCAGTTTGTTGTTGTTATTGTTGTTTTATTCCCATTAGTCATTTTATGGTAAATAGTGTAGAAGTATATTAAAAATTTTACGCATCAAATTCGAGTCCATGCAATTCAATATTTTTGCATATTTTTGTGATATTTTTTAAGTATTTTTTACATATAAATTTTTCACAATTATTTGTTGGTAGATAACATACGCAGTAAGAACATATGTATATATGCAGGTTGACCATTGTTGTTGTTGCATTCGTATTATGGCCGTTATATGTATATTTGCGCATTGCCACGCATGTTTTCAGTTTTATTTGTGTGTGTGTATTTGTTTGTATGTTTTATTTTTAGTTTGGTTTTGTTCGCCGCCATATTTGCAATTCATTGCACAATTTGCATTTTGCCATATTTGAATTTATTGTGAGCGGAAAATAAAGAAAGTTGTAATTAGATTTTCTTTAGGCGTTCCCATGACCACCTGCGGTCATTTTAAAATTTGTAGTGCAAATTTGTTTATGTTTTTGAGGTTGTTTTTTTTTTGTTGAATTTAATAGTTTTGTGTTTTTGTTTGATTTTCGGTATTTTGGTGGGTAGCATAATTAAAAATGTTTGGAAGTGTGGTGTAGTTGTGATTTGTGTGGCAAAGGTTGTTGTTGGTGTATTTGGTTTGAATGGTTGAGGTTTGCAAAGCAAATGAGCATACAATGCAAATGCATTTGGTGCGATAAAAAAATATTGTAAACGTTTACGTCAGTACGTTGGTGTGTGTGTATTTGTAGAGGATTAATGGCCAATTTTTTTCAAATGAAAAGTTGAGCGCAAATATTTTTAGTATTTTTTTAGACAATAATTTTGATTAGCATAAAGTTGTTGAAAGTTGAATGAGGATCCAATTTAAATTTTTTCAGACATGTAAGTTATAAGTGCGTTGTTTTTTTTGAAAATTTTTAGCAATTTGTAAGGTTTGTTTGTTTCGTATTGTTTTTGTATTTTTTTTTGTTTTATGGTCAAAATCGTTTGTTGTTGCGTTATGTGATTTGGTATGATTTTTTTGTTTTTTGTGTGTGTTTTGGAAAAAGGAGAGAAAATAGAATGAAAAATTATTTGTATTAATTAAAGGAGTTTTTTTTTTTAATGTGGAGGACATGATTTATCTTTGCGCTTTAATTGATGATGTTGCAATTATTTTTTCAAATAGCTATTTATTTAGTTTGTTAAATAGACACCGATAGCATAATTGATATAAGTAAATATATTTATTTGCATAGGTGAAAGGATTATATTTTTTTATAACTTTAATTTGAAGCGTGAATTTTTTTAGTAAAGGCAAGAAGTGAAACGATTTTTTTCTCCTTACAGATGACAAAACAATTAACAGCATTAAAAGTTAACGCACCACGAATGTACGCGATGATTAATGCTTCATAATAAACAATACAATTTTGAATAATGAAGGCAGCTTATTATTATTAACAATTTTTTTTTGTCAAATTGCCAATTTTATAATTTTATACCCAATACAAAATATTTAGGTGAGTTTTTTGTCCCACTTTCACGAAGTTTAAATTTATTAGTTATATTTAAAGAATTTATGGTACTTAAAGCAATAATGTTAATGTAAAAAATTTATGCATTAATTTTTGAAATTTAAAGTAAATAAAAATTGCAATTCATTAATTCTGAAAAATATTAAGTTAATCAAATTTATTTTTATTAAATTATCCAAACTAATGCTAACGAATAAATTTTAATGCATTGAAAATGTTAGTAATTTTGCTCGTTTGCATTTTTAAAAACTATAATTTTTTTTTAGTGATGTATAAATAACCTCTTTTGGAAGAACTTCGAATAATTGCACTGGATCACGAATTTTAATTTTGTTTTTTGTTCTCCAGAAGACACTATCGAATTAGTATGTAAAATCGTTCGCTGATTCCAAAAATCGAGTAAATTTTTTTTTCTATGAATCACCGAGCAATTGTACATAGGAATTGGATAGTGGCATATATAGAACATTTTTTTGTAAAGCAGTGTCACTAATACTTTTTTTCAGCTTCATTCTGTTTATGAAATAAAAGCAATGTGCTTGCAATTCAGTGTGCTTTTGTAGATTTTTATGTTGATTGTTGATGCATGCCGATAATATTATGGGCCAAAAATGGACAGATAGCCAATTTAGCAGCACATGTACACGACTGAAGACCCATTCTGATCTAAATCAATTAATAAACCGGGTTTTTTTTTTAGTTCCATTTGACAATGTGTTTGTACCTATTTGAAGACAAATTCCATTGACTCTGATGCAGTGAGAACCAGCCTTAACTTCCACCGTTTTTTTTTTTACTTCAAAATTCTACCCTCAACGTCACGTTTACTTCGAAATAAAATTAGTTAATGGGTTTTTAATGCTTGTTATACTTTTAACGCAATAAATTATTGCAATATGTTAATGCAAAAAAAAAAAAGATATTACAGTGCTCCTCGGAATTAATGCATTGAAATTTTCATTTACATAAAATTTCAAAAATTAATGCATTAATTTTTTACATTAGCATTAAAATGCTATGCATTAAAAAAATAATTCATTTTTCACAACTCTGGTATGTCTTGGCTATCTCAGTAGCTCGCTTGGCTTTGGAAACAAGGTATGGCTAATGTCATGGCTCCTTTATTTAACTTCTTTTGCACCTCATCAAATCTAGCCCAGGCTGAATAAAGAAACATCCAGAACCCTCGTTTTAAATGAGCGAAGACCCATGCCAGCAGAATAACTAGTCTTTTAACAAATGAGACGAATCAAAATCGTATCACAATAGGCCACCAGCCACCAACGTGTTTCATCTTGAGCAAACTGAACGATTCCTTTTCCTTTCAAATATTATCACAATTAAAAGATCTTCTGAGAAAAGTATCTTCCAAGAAGCACATAAGAAAAATAACTTGACCTAACCATTTATTCAAAAATAAAATTTAAGTTGGCTTTTGACAATTCTCGAGGCAGCAAGCTGGGTAAAGTTGGTTCGAAATAAAGATACGAGTATCTTGCTATCTGGCGGTTAAATTTATTACCATTATGATTATTGTTATAGGATTGGCTATGCTTATGATTACGTTAATGGTTATGGTTATGGTAATATTTATGTTTATGGTTATAGTTAATTTAATATACGTATATGTTTATGCTTATGGTTATAGTTATAGTTATGATTAGGATAAAGGTTATAGTTAAGGATATGACTATGGTTATAGTTATTTTTAAGATAATGTTAATGTTTATGGCTATGTTTATATTTATAGTTAAGGTCATGTTTATGGTTACGATAAAGGTAAGAGCTATGGTTAAGGATTTGGCTATGGTTATGGTTATGCTAAGGCTATGATTGTGGTTATGGTTAAGGTTGTTGTTTATGGTTATGGTTGTGGTTAAGGTTATTTTTTATGATTAAAGTGAAGGTTATGTAGTAAGGCATTGGTTACGGCTATGGTTTTCGTTATTTTCAAGGGAATGGTTCAGTTATTGATGTCGTAAACGTATTTGTCTTCATCTGCTTCGGCTAAGTTTTACAAATAACTTTGCGCTAATAGTGTTAAAGATATAAATAATTTTTGAGCTTAGTCATCAATAAGGATTAAATTTATTACTTATTGCTTTTATTGGGTTATTTGTTTTTATGCTACAACCACTTTGAATTCATATTTACATTAGGCTGGGTCGACTTTTTTTTTTTAATAAATCGCATGGTATTTTCTGATTCTGCAGATAATTCTAAGGGAGAGTGTAGAAGAAACCATGGGTTGGAAATGAGTTTCTAGCTTGCGCATTTTTGAAAGAAAAATTTACATTTTCACAAAATCTAATTTTTTTCTTTCTATGCCTGTTTAACAAATTGTTCACCTTTTATTACAAAATTCAAGTCAAAATTATACGTACCATATAGGCAAATTGAAAGGGTTGCTAATTTCTCCATATAAAAAGATCGTCTTTGTATGGGAGAAAATGCCTAAAGCCCTTGGCAAAAAAAAATGCTAAACTTTAACGGCAAGTCTCAGCTATTTATTTGCACTTTATTTTACTAAAATTGAATGGTCCACGAAACTGTGTAAAGATTGAAATATTTTCCAAAGTTTTTTGGTTTCCTTAATATTGCACAAAGCTTGAAACTTGAATTTTAACGGTTTTTGTTAAAGAATGAACTAACGGGTGATTTTTTTGAGGTTAGGATTTTCATGCATTAGTATTTGACAGATCACGTGGGATTTCAGACATGGTGTCAAAGAGAAAGATGCTCAGTATGCTTTGACATTTCATCATGAATAGACTTACTAACGAGCAACGCTTGCAAATCATTGAATTTTATTACCAAAATCAGTGTTCGGTTCGAAATGTGTTTCGCGCTGTGTATCGACAAATTTTGTTCAGCGATGAGGCTCATTTCTGGTTGAATGGCTTCGTAAATAAGCAAAATCATGCGATTTGACGCCTTTAGACTATTTTTTGTGGGGCTACGTCAAGTCTAAAGTCTACAGAAATAAGCCAGCAACTATTCCAGCTTTGGAAGACAACATTTCCGAAGAAATTCGGGCTATTCCGGCCGAAATGCTCGAAAAAGTTGCCCAAAATTGGACTTTCCGAATGGACCACCTAAGACGCAGCCGCGGTCAACATTTAAATGAAATTATCTTCAAAAAGTAAATGTCATGGACCAATCTAACGTTTCAAATAAAGAACCGATGAGATTTTGCAAATTTTATGCGTTTTTTTAAAAAAAAAAGTTATCAAGCTCTTAAAAAATCACCCGTTATATATTTATAAGAAAAAATACAAAAATTTAATCGAAAAATATATTGTTAAAACTTGTCAATATGTGGTACGTTTAAAATTTTCACACGACAAGGTAAATCAATTAAAAATTTTATAAACTAAAATATAGGAGTTTTTTCTGCATTAGTTGTAAAAAAAGATGAACACTTTGTAATAATGGCAAAAATAAAATTTTGTGAAAAAGTTAATTTTTCTTTAAAAAAATGCGCAGGCTAAAAACTTATTTCCGACTTATAGTTTCTTCTTCATTTTCTCTTAGAGTTATCTATAGAAAGGGAAAATACCATACGATTTGTCGAAAAACTTTCGTCTCAACAGTTCGACCCAGACTAATAATATGTAGGTATGCATGCAGAGTTTTACTTTTAAGCGTTTTTTTATTGCTTTAAATTAAATTTAAACGCTCAATAATTAATTGTGCTGCGCATTTTTCATTCCACATTATCTCTCGGATTTCAATAAATAGTAAATGCAATCAAGCAATTTCCCTGTGTAAAATTTAAATGCCATTTGATAATAATTGTTTTTTGTACTTCGATTAAAAATCGTTTCACTTGCCCTTGCGATTTGTGTGACCAAAAGAAAGCCAAATAAATTACTACTATTTAACAAATATAACACCCAGTAACCAGTAACGAGTAACTAAAGTGCCTATACATTAATATTGTGCCCCACACCCCAATGATTACTCACTCTGTATCCGTGATGCTTGTGAGCGGCGCCAAC
>NW_023468130.1:0-6126 GCF_013731165.1 Rhagoletis pomonella | reverse complement strand
AGGCTAATGATTTATGTTGATTGCATTATCGGCTGCTGCTCCGAACATACTCCCCGCGTTGAAAGGTCAGGGCTTTCAACAGTATCGTTTACTGGAAGGACGCACAGCTTGTTCACTGCTCGACGGGTTGTTCCACTAGACGTGCGTAAAACTGCCACTCGTACTACACCATCAGCTCCAGGGATAACCTCGATTACACGGGCCAGGGGCCACTTCAGAGGCGGTGAGTTTTCGTCCTTGACGCATACGATATCGTTCACTTGAATGCTGGCCTGAGGTGTGCGCCACTTCGCTCGTTGCTGGAGGAGAGTGAGATATTCTCGACTCCACCGATTCCAGAAAATTTGGTGCACGTGAGTTGCGCGCTGCCATCGGTCAAGACGATTACAATTTAAATGTCTCAGGTCAGGTTCAGGTAGAGCTATTAGGGGACCACCAATCAGGAAATGCCCTGGCGTCAATACGTCTAAATCCTCTGGATTTTCTGAAAGTGGTACAAGAGGACGGGAATTAATAACAGCAGCGATTTGACATACCAGAGTGCGCAATTCGTCAAAGCCAAGAAGTGAAGAGCCAACCGAACGATAAAAGTGCTGCTTAGCTGTTTTTACGGCTGCTTCCCACAAGCCGCTGAAGTGCGGCGAGCGGGGCGGGATGAATCGCCAATCAAACCCATTGTTGAGACAGTGGTTATGGACCTCGCTGCGATGCTCCTCGCTTAAAAATAGGCGTCGCAAATCACTCAACTCGTTTCTTGCGCCTACGAAGTTTGTTGCATTATCTGACCAAATGCAGCTGGGTACGCCACGAGTAGCAACAAATCTCTTTAGAGCGTCGATAAAGGCGCTGGTCGATAAGTCCTTCACTAACTTCATCCAGACGGCTTTTGTTGCGAAGCAGATAAAAACGCTAACGTAACATTTTTGAGGGGACTTGTTACGCATTTCTGGCTTATAATAGAACGGCCCACAATAGTCTACACCAGTGACAATAAAGGCGCGTGAGGCCGCAATGCGATCCTTAGGCAAGTCAGCCATGATGTGCTCGACGAGTCGCGGTCTCGATTTACAACATATAATGCTTTTACCGAGGGCGTGGGCGACAGTTTTTCTGCCACCTATGGGCCAGTATTGCAAGCGAATGGCTGCAAGTAGTGACTGCGGCCCTACATGATGATGCTTGTGATGAAAATGTGCAATTATGGAGAACGTCAGCGGATGATTCTTTGGTAGAATACACGGGTGACGCGCTTCAAAGCCAAGAGTTGAATGCCTCAGGCGACCGCCAACTCGAATCAGACCGATGTCATCTAAAAATGGTGATAATGAAGAGATGCTGCTAGATGATGAGACACACCTCTTATTTTTCAAAGCGACGTAATCTGACCAAAGCTGCGCTCTCTGAACGATGCGAATTAACAACTGAACCCCATGATGAATGTCCCGAGACGTGAGCTGCGACGTCCTTGGCAATTTTTTTATATTGATAAATTTGCTTACGTAACCAAAAATACGCTGCATTTTGCCAAACGAGTTGATGTACTTAAATGAAAGAGATACGTCGGGTCGATCATTTGATGTGAGTAATACCTTTTGACGAGTTTCCAAAAGCTTGGTTTGTGGTTCGCGAAATTCAGGCCAGCTGATTTCTGCTTTGTGCAAGAATATTGGACCGTGCATCCAAAGAGCTGATTGCAAGAGCTCTCTTGGTGCGGCCCCTTTGGATAGGATGTCTGCTGGGTTCATGGCTGTAGGAACATAGTGCCAAGTCATCCCCTGTGTAAGCTCCTGTATAGCACATATTCGATTAGCGACGAAAACGTTAAATTTTGAAGATTCTTCCTGCAGCCATGATAGAACGATCGACAAATCTGACCAACAATAGAAGCGGCAGTCAAAAACCTTCATCTTGGCTATCTCACCTACTAACTGCGCAAGCAGAGCGGCAGCGCTGAGTTCCAACTTGGGCACAGTCAGAGTTTTCAGTGGAGCAACGCGTGCCTTTGAACATAGCAACTGTAATTGGACGTTGTTATCCTTAGTTGAGCGAGCATATACACAAGCGCCATATGCTTCATGGCTGTAGGAACATAGTGCCAAGTCATCCCCTGTGTAAGCTCCTGTATAGCACATATTCGATTAGCGACGAAAACGTTAAATTTTGAAGATTCTTCCTGCAGCCATGATAGAACGATCGACGAATCTGACCAACAATAGAAGCGGCAGTCAAAAACCTTCATCTTGGCTATCTCACCTACTAACTGCGCAAGCAGAGCGGCAGCACTGAGTTCCAACTTGGGCATAGTCAGAGTTTTCAGTGGAGCAACGCGTGCCTTTGAACATAGCAACTGTAATTGGACGTTGTTATCCTTAGTTGAGCGAGCATATACACAAGCGCCATATGCTTCAAGGCTAGCGTCGCAAAACGCATGAATTTCTAGCGCGGCTCCAGGCTGTAATACATAGCGCGGAAATGACGAATGTTGAATGTTGACGAAATCTTCACAAAACGTAGACCAGGCCGTATCCAGTGAATGGGGCCAGCTTTCATCCCACGCGAGCTTATCCCTCCACATTCGCTGTAAAAGAATTTTCGCCCTTGTCAGAGTGGGGCCTAGTAGGCCAAGTGGATCGTAAAAACGAGCTATGGTAGCTAATACAGAGCGTTTGGAATTTCTGCCAGATCTGATCGGCGAAAACGAAAACAACAGAGTGTCTTTGAACGGATCCCAGACTAGTCCCAGAGCCTTGGTGATATCACTGCCGTCATCGAATTTGAGAAAGCTTCCTCTTTCTGTTTGGGGAATATCGCCGAGAACATCAGGGCTGTTGGAGCACCATTTCCGTAATTGGAAATTACCTCGAGAAATAAGACCTGTTGTTTGCTGCATAATGTTTCGCACTTCCCGCACTGAATTGCCACCAGATATCATATCATCCACATAGAAGTCTCGAAGAACGACCTTTGAACCCAGGGGATATGCTGATGATTCATCAAACGCGAGCTGATGCATGGCCCGAATAGCCAGAAATTATGCAGGTTTAGTTCCATAGGTCACCGTATTCAACTTGTACACGCGTAGGTCATCTTGTGGAGAGTCACGCCATAGTATACACTGGAGCATGTCGTCTGGTGCAGTGACTCGAACGCATCTATACATTTTGCAGATGTCTCCAGTAAGTGCGACGGGAAACGATCGAAATCTAATGAGGATGTTGAAAAGCTTCGGTTGTATTGTTGGACCTGACATGAGCAGATCGTTCAGCGACAAGCCCGAAGTTGTAGCTGCAGAGCCATCAAATACAACTCTCAGCTTTGTTGTAGTGCTGTCATCCTTGATGACACAGTGATGTGGAAGGAAAAACTTACAGTCATGAACATCCTTACTGGAGACTAGTGACATGTGGTTGAGATCCAAATATTCGTTAATGAATGCCACATATTGTTCCTTGAGCTGTGGATTGCGAGTCAGTTTTCGTTCAAGACTGCGAAAGCGATGTAGTGCCTGTAAATACGAATCACCTAGTGACTCCACGCTACTCTTCATCGGCAGACGCACGGAATACTCGCCTGAAGACAGACGCGAATAATTTTGCCTAAAGTGCTCTTCGCAGTCGAGCTCTTCCTTTGTTGTTTTAGCGATTGGGTCAATTACATGGTCGATTTCCCAAAAACGACGCACTAAATAATCTAGCCGAGTACTACAATCAATGTGGTATGGCAGGTTGACTTTCAGTGATCGTTTGTGCGACAACAGCAGTAATCGTCGTCGAGAAATCAGAAGTCCGCGACTTCAGTACGAGATCGACCGAGTATCCCTCCGTTGAAAAGTTGACGTCGCCAATGCCAGATACTCCAGCGAAGGTTTTGGTTTTGCGCAGCTGCAGCTGGTTTGTGAAACGAGAGGTGATAAAGTGCAGCTGTGAACCAGAGTCTAACAGCGCACGACAAGGTACGAAAGTGCCGGCACGATTTTTTACAAAAATTACCGCAGTGGCTAGAAGCACAACATCAGATGGAGAAGTAAGGGCCTGGGACGAGGCAGATAAGGCTGCAGTCATGGCATTAGGTTGGGCTGTAGCGGATTTCAAAGTTAAGCCTTGAGGGCTGGTGGCAGTTGGAGCAGAGCGCTCAAAGTGCAAAAGTGTATGGTGCTTTGATTGACAGTTACGACAAGACCCCGATTTGCAGTCGCGCATCTGATGACCTTTTTTTTAGACAATTGAGACATAGAGCGAGTTGTTTAACCTCTTTTTGGCGGAGGTTTGGCGACAGATTTGTAAAGCGAGGACAATGGTATATCAGATGCTCATGGGATCCACAAAATACGCACCCCCCCCCACTGAGCCACCAGAAGCAACAAATGATTTTCTTTGGTTGGTACTCACGTTTTTACCAGATTTACCAGCTTGACCAACTGGTGTTTGCATAACGTGTTCGACGTTTTCGAGCGTTCTACAGCGCTTCTCCAGAAAGGTAGATAACTGGTCCCACGAAGGTAGTTCGTTTGTCGGCGAATTCTCCTCCCATTTGGATTGAGTCGCTTTGTCTAACTTCTGTATTAGTAGTTGTACAATGATACAGTCGGATATTTGCTGCTTGGACCCAAGCGATTGCAGTGCACGTATGTGAGCGGTGACTTTGTCAGTTAGTTCCATTAGCCTGCCTACTGACCCATCTGCTTTGCCCAGCCCGAAGATCTCCCTGATGTGTGCCTGAAATATAAGACGCTTGTTATCAAAACGCTTATGCAAAAGATCTAATGCATTTTTATAATTAGCCTCATTTATTTCTAGAGAACGTATGGTATCCAGCGCTGCACCACTCAGGCAGGAACGTAGATGTTGAAGCTTGTCGACCGGCGTAAGGTCGCTATCCTTGTCGATGACAGATACGAATATGGAGAAGAAGTTTGTCCACTCAGTATAGGCACCAGTGAACTTTGGCAGTGTAAGTAACGGCAAGCGTGATCGGTTGGTGTTCACTATAATTGATTGCGACTCATTGGCGTAAACCCTGAATGTGGAGCATAGCTGAGGTGCACTACGCTTTCCAATTTCACGCTGCAGAGTGGATCTGAGGTTAACTAAAGTGGAGTCGAATTTACCAGGCAGATCGCTGCAAATTGAATCAAAATCCAATTCCTCCAAGCTTGTGTGCGCACCGTTGAAACTTGACTTCAGTTCCCCCAATGAGTCCAGTAGTGCCGTCAGAGCGTATTCGTCCATCCCGTGCAGCTTATCACTGTCCATCTCGGCAGCTATTCGCTCAAGCCGGTTGAATATTGCTTTTGTTTTTAACTTAAAAAAGCTAACTCGATCTGTGGCCACCTGTTCATTTGATTGAGCAGCATTTTCGATACCTGGAGTACCATTAGCTGGGTTAAGTGTCATGATGGATTCAAGTCGAATTTATATCGGCAGCGCGTGATGTGTACTACACTCGGGAAAAATCGCAACTGGAAACCGTTGCGTGGGAAATGAACAGAAATAGCGGCTCACAAAATATGCTGAAGACGTAAGCTAACAGTTTAACTGTTTCAAGATCACGCTACAAGTTTCACAAAGTTCCGTGCTCTTGAATAACGGATTCAAATTTTCGGCTATAGGCGTATACGAGTATATTATTATGTACAAAGCGTTATGCACACAGTTTAATGTCCCAAATATCGAAGAGTACAATTCCACCAAAAACGCACGGCGATCACGTCGGGGTCACCAAATGTTGAGCTGCAAAGCTTTTTTTGCAGCTATTGAACTCCAAATTAACAAGAAAAGGTCAACACCTTTGATTTCTTGAAACAACTTAATTTTTATTTAATTTTTGATTTCGAATTCTAAACGATGATGTTGCCGTGAGCTTAAACTATAAAAATGCACCTATGCCGCTGCTGAGCTGCTGCTCAGTTCTATTGCCAAAATCGAATGATTGCAAATCTTAATTCCGCATGAGCAATAGCCTATTAGTGTAGGTATATATGTATACATTATGTACAAAATGTTTGTTCTTAATAGTGAGCATAAAGGGGAATTACGGAGTTTACAACGGTGATATTTAATTCTATGCAGATGAGAGCCTCGAGCGATAAAAAGTAATACATAGTTAAACTTGTTCTTTTTTTACATG
>NW_023468129.1:0-6127 GCF_013731165.1 Rhagoletis pomonella | reverse complement strand
AAAGCTGTGTGCGGTCGATATTTAGTGTAATACTACACCTTCCTCCTTAAGAATAGATATATACGATTGCAGTCAATTGTATATATCTATTAGAAAGACTTAATGACCTACTTAAGGTTTGCTTGAGTTTACAAAATTTTAATTGCTCTCCGGCTCTTATTGCAATTATTGCATAAAGAGTTTGTTGTTTGGGTTTTTATCTGTTTACATTTGTTTCACATGTGTCTTTATTGTGCTGACTTTGCCTTTTTTTTTTGAACATGATATGTTGTATTTTGTTTTCTTTGGCTCGTGTGCCTGTTTATTAATATGAGTAAACTGGAGTGCTTATTGTTTGGGTTTTTTTTTTGTTATTACTAAGGTTTTATACTGTTTTAAGTCTATTCTTATGAATTATAATTTCTTTATTTTTATTGTTTTTATTGGTATTTCCTATGCTATGTGGTATTAAAGTAAAATTGTTATTCTTATCAATACTTTTAACCTTATAGTATCAGTTATATTTATTTTCTAGATTATGGGAGTCCTCTTCTCTAACTAACACTAAATCTCCTATGTTTATTTCCTTACTGTAGCTACTTTTGTCATAATTTGTTTTTTGTTTTTCTTTAGCCTCTTGGACTAATTTCCTAGCTCTTTGCTGTGCTATTTGAAGTCTATATTTTACTTCTTTGTCGTAAGCTTCGTGATTGTACAATGGGCTGATTTTATTTTCTTTTAGAAATTCGTAATTTGGTGGATTTTTTGCGAATATAAGTTCAAAAGGACAATATTTATGTGTGGTTGATGGCGTCGTATTGTAACAATATGCGAAGTACCTGAGGCATTCGTCCCAATCATCTTTGTCGCTTGATATGTATGAACGTATGTATATATTCATTGAATATCCTGTGACTGCGTTCTACAGTACCCAAGGTTTGATGATGATACGGTGTTGAAGTTTTATGCTCAATTTTAAACAGTTTACACAGTTCTTTGAATAAGTTATTTTTTTATTCTGTGCCCATGTCCGTCATGATTGTTTGCATGTGTCCATAAATCAAAATGAAATGCTCGAACACGGCTTTAGCGACTGTTGTTGCGTGTTTGCTTGGGACTGGGATCGCTACCAAGTATTTGGTTAGATCGCATATAATGGTTACTGCATATTCGTTTCCATTTATCGACTTCGGTAATGGTCCGACTGTATCGATTTGTACAATATCGAATGCCTTCGGAGGTGTCTCCGTTATTGTCATTGGCTCCTTTATGTGCTTATTAGTTTTATTTTTCTTACAGTGGATGCAGTTCTTTACGTATTTTCTTACATCATTTTTCATATTTGGCCAGCTATATTTCTGCTTGATTTTATCTGTCATGCGATTTATTCCTGGGTGGCCACCACTAATAGGATCGTCATGATATTTATGCAGAATTTCTTTAATTTTCCCAGGATTTGTCACATCTATAACCTCTGGGGTTAGTGCGATTGTTAGATTTTTGAGAACTTTATTACCCATTTCTATAAATTTGCCTACTGCAGTATAATTTCTTTTAAACAATTTGTCCCCTAAGGACAACTGTATTTATTTGTACAAGTCCTAAATTGCCGGCTTCTCTTTCAAGCCTGGTAAAGAATTGTCCTAAGTCAATCTTATACTCAACAATTAGGTTGCTTGTATCCAAATAGCTAAAAATTTTCTTTCCTTTTTTGAAATATAATTTCGGAGGATTGAAAACGAGCTCGACATGTCTTTTTACTTCAAATTTATTTAGCGCTTCGTATATTTTGGGGTTCTCTTTGTGACTTTCTTTATTTTCAATATTACTACTGGTATTTTTTGCTGCTGATCTTGTTGTTATTTTTAGTATTTTACTTGCTTCCACTGACATATCTTTTAGGTTTGTAATTGTTATGCGAGATAATGCATCCGCAATGTGATTTTCCTTTCCGGCGATATACTCCACTTCAAAATCGTACTCCTCCAAATCGAGTCTTACTCGTGTTAATTTAGACGAAGGACTCTTCATTGAGAATAGGTAAGTTAAAGGACGGTGGTCGGTTTTAACTAGAAATTTTCTGCCATAGACATATGGCCTGAAGAAGGTTATGGCCCAATGGATTGCGACCAATTCTTTTTCTATTGTGGCTTTGTTGATTTCACCTTTTGTGAATGACCTAGAAGCGTAAGCAATTGGTAACTGTTTGCCATCGTGTTCTTGGCTAAGGACTGCCCCACAAGCGTACCCACTAGCGTCTGTTGTTATGCAGAATTCTTTATCGAAATCTGGGTATTGCAAAAGTTTTGGACTAATTAATGCTTCCTTTAAGTAGACAAAAGCTTTTTGACATTCTTCTGTCCAATCGAAGGAAACATTCTTTTTGCAAAGCCTAGTTAATTTTCTTGAGTGTTCTGCAAAATTCGGTACAAATCTTCTGCTTTCTGCAAGCTACGAATCTCTTAACTTCATCGGCTGTTTTTGGTGTTGGGTAATTTTGGGACTGTTTCGAATTTGCTTGGGTCGGGTAATATTCCCTTGTTTGTACATTTATGTCCTAAATATGTTACTTCTTGGCTGAAAAATAGACATTTATCTGGATGTAATTTTAGGTTGTATTTTCTGCAAGTGGAGAACACGTCTCTTAAGTTTTTTAGCATATGGTTTTCAGAACAACCTAATATAACCAAATCATCCATGTAGAGAAATGCTTGAGATGGTTTGAGGCCTGCAAATGCTCGTGTGTTCATTCTTTGGAATGAATTCGGTCCTACTTTTAATCCGTAGGGTAGTCTTTTGAATTAACTTATTTACCTGTTTGCTTATTTCTCCTTTTTGTGTTTGAGGCAATCTATAATTTTTTATGTAAACAGGAGTGTCATCCTTCATGTATAATTTTTGTTTGTAAAGTTATTAGAAGAAATTGGTTCTGTTTCTAGTGCAAATATGTCTATGAATTCTGTGCATAATGTTGTTAGCTGAGAGTTAGCAAATTTTGGAAAGTTTTTGGTTAATCTTTTTAATTTTTCTGTATCATTGCACTTTTTATTGTGTGTGGTTGTTTCAATTAGTGTGTAGTCATCTAGATTTTCAGTATTAATCTTGTAATTTTGAATAGTTTTGTTTGTATGTGTTGTGTTGATGATTCTAACGAAAGTTTGATCCTTATTTGTGATTGTGTTTGCTATGAAAATGCCTTCAGATAGTTGTTGATGCGGATGAAGATGTTTTTGTTATCGGTGTTTACTTTAACTTGCCTAATGACTTCGGACCTAGCAGGGATCGTAATTGTATTGACAGACAGACAATTTGTTAGGTGCATTGTTATTGTTTGGGGAAAATCATATGGTCTTAGGATTAATTTATCTTCTGTTTTTCCGTAATCTAAAATACAATTGTATTTCTTTATGAAATCTAGTCTTATTATTCCATCGCATGGTATTGGAAAGTCGTCTTCTACGACATGGAATTTGTGGTAAATTAGAAGGTCATCACCTTTTAAATCCGCTTTAACTGTGCCTAATGTGCTGGTTATACCCTGACCAATGCCCTTTAAATCAGTAATTTGCTCTGTATTTATTTTATGATTATTACTAACTTGATATTTTTTAATAATGGAGTTGTCTGCTCCTGTGTCTATTAAGAAATTTGAAATTTAATTATTTAATGATGTCCTTGTAGATATATAGCTGTTTAGATGTAGATTTAGTACGCATATTTTCCTATCTACTGATTTTGAAGTGGAGTTTCCTGGTTTTCCGTCTGGGTGCAGCTGCGCACGTTACGGGTCTGGTTATAAGGTCTATTGCCGTTTTGGGTTTGTGATCCTCTCTGGGTATTATTATTATTATTAGACCTAGAGTTATTGTTGTATCTTGGTTGTGGTCTAAATCTCCTACCTTAGTAACTTCCATAGTTGTTACTTCGGTAACCTCCACGGAAATTACTCCGGTACTGACTTTGTTGTCGTAAATTCAAAATTGTGTTTGAGCTGCCCGTTATTTCGGTACAGCTGTTGGTAAATTTGGAGATTGCGTCGTTCATTGTTGTGAACGTTCCCGCTTGCATGATCATTTTGACCTTGTCATTGGAGCAGTTTTTACACATAGCTTTGACTGCTGCTTGTGTTGAATATCTCGTTGCTAAGTCTGGATTAAGTCCATCCGAGATATAAGCTCCTTCTAATTTTCTGGGGATTTTTTCTATCTCGGCGGTGTACTGATTTGCAGTTTTGCTGCGTTGTTGGATGTTCAGCAGTTTTGCTGTTAAAACTTCTACTCATTCACCCTTTATTGCAGTTTTTAGTTTTCCTTTTACTAATAAAGTTTCTTGCCGTGCCTTTTAGCTTGGTTTTTATCATGGTTATTGCTAAGGCTTCGTGGGCATCTTTGATTTGATCAAGTATATCAAGGGCGTCTAGGAAACTGTGTAAATTCTCCGGCTTACCATCAAACTCTGGTAGTACTGATGAAGCAGTTTTAATAAATTCAACTAGTGTTTGTGGCATTGTAACGTTTATATTAAGGCTGTCTAATGGCTTATTTTCTTCCACTGAAGGAGTCTGACTCGGAGAAGGTGATGGAGTCCGGTACTGGGCCGGTTCTGATAAAATTAAATTAAAATCAACCTGGAGTTTCTCCTCTACTGTGGTTGGTATTGTTATTTCTATATTGTGTCTAGCTAAAGATACCAATTTATCTCGTACGGCGAAGAAAAATTGGTGGGCTTCTTTCTGGTGTTCTTTGGTAAGTATACGGTTTGTCGTATTGATCACCTGTCTTATTCTTTTTAGAGCTTCTAAAATTATGTTCAAATGCTATTGTTTCTATTTTTATAGTAGCATTTTTATTTATGCATCTGTACGACTTACCAGCTTTTGTTTTTTTTTCAGATAATGCGTCGTATATTTCTTGCCATTGATTCATTTCTTGGTATATAGAATTTTTGCTTAGATGCGTTGGTGTACATCGTTCAATTGTCTCAGTTTATTCTTTATATAGTTTTTTATTAAAATAACAATTACGACAATTAAAAATGTAGTTAAGCATGCAAAAATAATTAACCATTTATTTGAAAGTTCTTCCTTATTTTCTATATTAAGGTGTGGTTCGTATCTAACCAGTTTATTTTCGTGGTTTTTCTCTGCCGCATTTTCCTTACCTACTTCGTATCCTGCTATTCCTATTAGGATACCGTTTAATGCGATTTTCCACCATGCCATTTTCTAAATAATAACTTTAATTTTTTTTCTTTTATTTTTATTTATTTATTGACAAAAAACATTCCAATTTACTCGATATTAATTTTATTTTCTGTTTCTTAATTCTTTTATTTTTTTCTTTAATTCTATCCTATCTGCTGTATTAGTAGTCAAGTTTAGTAGCCTAAAGGTTTCAGCTATTTCCTTCTTTTTTTTAAATTGTCTACCTGCTCGTTTCCTTTCCGAAATTTTTATAAATTCTTTTATAGTGTCTTCGCACTTTTTAAATATCCTATGGAACTCTTCTTCGGTAGTGATTTCTTGCATTATAGAGCGAAAAATAAAAATTTCTGCTCTTGGTTAAGCGCCGTGAGGCTGCCCAATTTAATCTGACATTAGTTGAGCGCCGTGAGGCTGCCCAATTTAAATTATTAATTATACTGCTAGTCATGCTGCCAGTCAATATTCCTCCCTTTTTATGCTGTGTTGCCGCAGGATCGCATAAAGGTTCGCAGGATTGTCACCCTGCCGCTGCCAGTCAATATTCCACCCTTTTTATGCTGTGTTGCCGCAGGATCGCATAAAGGTTCGCAGGATCGTCACCAGGATCGTAATAAGTATTAATTTTGTTGGTTGTTTTGGAAATAATTCCTATTTGACGTTTGTCGATATTTATTCATTTCAAAGTATATGTTTGCAGGATCGCCCTTTTATGCGCCAAGTTTGGTCTTTTAGCGGTTTTGCTATAAGCAAATTTTTCGCTAGCTAATTACCAAACTGGCAGGGTCGCCATGTGAGGTGTAATCAGCTGGTGGCCCATGAAATGAAGTGTAGACAGCTTTTACGAGTAATCAGCATTGATTTTTTTATTTGAAAGTATTCTCTTTTTATACAAAATTTCTTACACTAATTTACACTAATACTTATAAACTACAAGCATTTACATAG
>NW_023468128.1:0-6128 GCF_013731165.1 Rhagoletis pomonella | reverse complement strand
TACATATTTACCATGCTTTGTGGAACACCTTGCATTCTAAAAATGCTTGCACTCTCTTGCAATGCATCCTGATTTTCTGCACTCGCTGCGCCACCTTCAGCTAGCACTTTCAATTGTTTGATATACATCGTCGCTAAGCGTAGTGTATCCAATTTGGATAATTTTGTGTCTGGCGGAATGTTGGGCAGTTTTGTTTTCAGTCTTCCAAAGGCACTGGACAAGACACGCATTCGCGCTCTCTCTCTTGCATTGGCAGCGTTTCGTTGCACTGGTGGATTTCCGTTTTTGGAACCTATTTTTGTGGAAAGCAACAAATAGTGAGTTACTAATATTTAGTAAAATTCATATATAAATAAATATTAAAAAATGAAGCCAATGCTGGGATAAAATTTTATACCAAACGGAGGTAGTGTTTCTTCTTAAAATTCTAGGAAAACAGCTAGATTCTCATAATCGACAATGTTCTCCATACACTTACTCTAAAAAAATCTGTGGACAATTCTCAAAGTAATGGTGTCAAAATTTGCAAAGATAATTGCCTACAGAGAGGGCCGTTCAGGTCGTTCAGTCAAGTGCGGCTGAATCGGCCGATAACGGAATTCGTAAGGCTCCTTTTTGTGAAAAGAACTAAGGACTTTAAAATTTAAAAAATATGATTGATTCAAAAAAATATTTAAAAAATTTAGTGCAATATAGAATAAAAATGTTGTATTAAATAATAGACAAAATTCTGTAGAATATAAAAATATTAGACTTTTTGGTGCATAAGGACGAATGGATATGGAAAATGTCCTTTACAAATTTGTCATTGAATATCATTAAAAATTTGCAATATTCATTTTTGAAAACACCAAATTTTAAAGAACTAACATACTCACGACCATTTCCTCGAATTTCGTCCTCATAACTTTATTAACTTAAAAATATAAAATTTATTAAAGGCGTATTTTCAATACCTATTCATCCAAACCAAAAACCTTTATTTCTCTTTCATTTGGTACCCATATTGGTGTTCTCCATTGCACTAATTTTTTTAAATATAATTTTTTTTTTTTTAAATAATCACATCTTTAAAATTTCAAAGTCCTTCTTTGCTATATTTGGCCCATATTTTGTAAGTATATTGACTGTTTCGTGTGTTTTGAAATTTATTTGTTTTTGTCGCACGGTGTTATCGGATAAGCGTCTCGAAACATTAAGCGAACTTCTATAGAGTGTGCTTGGTGTCGTGGCAGCTGTGGTGTAAGGAGAGTGGACTTCATCTTAATTCCGCCGAGATCTAAATGGAACGTTTTGCGAGGAATTACAAGGTACAACTTTTCAGCCACCTTCTTTCAATGCAGTGAAGCTCATACTCTATACCGAGGTTAAAAATGTACTACCTCGATGTAATCCTCGACAACAAGAATCTGAACCTGATGGACCGTTTCAGGAAGCCATAACCGCATAGTAGATGGGCTCATTCTCTTCTATGGGGTGATCGTATACTGATAGGCCCCAAAATAGTTCACTAACTAAAACTTTTTCCTATCGAACTTTACGGTAGGTTTCAGAATAGCTGCAACTCTACCAAATTGAACGCAATTCATAACTGGACAAACATTCCAGTAACAAAAATACACCAGTACTCTTTTCTGTTTCGAAGTCGGTTTGTTATTGGAATTGAGGAGAGATCCGGCCCTATCGCAATTTTTATTGATGGCTCAACATACATAGGTAGCTTTCCTTCGACTCAGTAGTGCCCCAAGGTTTTCATGTTCTTCTATAAACCTTTATTCTGGCTGTTTAATTGCGACTTGACCCTTGCCCTGCAACAAGAACTCTTCAATGTAGGGGTTCCTGGGCATAGTGAAATAAACGGGAACTGCGTATCAGACGAGCTCGCTAGGATGGGAGCGAACCTACGATTACTTAGTTAATTCTGCGCGTGGGTGATTGACTTGGTTTTTCCAAACAGGTGTTAAATATTTTTTTGATTTTTCGAATACCGAGTAAACCGGATTTTTACAATTGAATAAACCGGGGAGAATAGAAAAAATCTAAACAAAGAAGGGGGTCTGTAATGGACTCCTCGCCAAATTTTTATCTAGGAAGCAGCAGGCCCGAAGGATTCTTCACAAAAAAGCTTCATGCAGGTATCCTTGGCAGGATACCAAGGTTGGAAATATATGGAATCTCTGATTCCATGACTAACGAGGTCTGCTTTGGCAGAAAGTTTTGAAAGATAATACCCGATCGCGAAGATTCGCAAATGGGCTCTCTGCACTTTATCTCAGATACGTACACAGACGGTTTAAGGATGGAATACAAAGCAGGTGCATATATTTTCGGATCTAGCAACAAACTTGTAATTCCCATGGGCAAATGGTCCACAGCGTTTCAGGCTGAAATAGTCGCAATTTTAAACTGCGCAAAATTAAACCTTGGGGTTGAAGGGCGCTTTTCTAGTTATCTTTTCAGATAGCCAAGCAGGCATCTGCACCCTTTCAAACAGGGCTATGAAATCGACGCTGGTTAGAGACGGCTTCGACACGCTACAACTCTTGGTAGCCAAAACAGTGAGGAAAAAGGCTAGAGAACACATTCGCCTGTACCTCAAGTCGTTTCAACTTTCTTGCTTTGCTTTTGACATTTTCGTAGTTTAAAGAGCCAAAAACTTGAATTCAACAAAATTGAAGAGTGTAAAAGCACATAAAAAACACAAAAGAGGATAAACAAGAGTTGCTTTCAAGTATAAAGTTGAATCACGTAAGCTGGGTGTTAAGGCAGACTCAGGAAAAGGCTAGCTCCGGCGTGTTTGAGCCGTAGAGAGAGAGAGAGATGTTAGATGAGCTGATTCAGTGATGGGGCATATACAGAGGTGGTTAGTGTCGCCCGGGCATCTTATTCAAATTGGGCTGAACAGCTTAACCTGCTACAATATTGAGAATGGAGTTGTGTCTCTGCTAATGGAATTTAAGGGGTTAGAGTTGACGAATGTGTTGATTGATAATCGATGAATGGTCAGTCTATAATACTATATTTGTATAGTCGGCCTGGTTTAGCGGGTGGTGTATTCTCATACTCAAGATACTTAGTCGGTTCTACATGCTCGATTTTCTCTATACAAGGACTGTTTTTTAGCGATTTAATCTTGTTAAGATTAGGGTTACCGACCCCATTTTTCACCAATTTTTTCGGTTTTACTTGTAATCTTAAATACTTTGAACTTATTTTGTCTAATTGATTTCTAAATTAATAATTGTAACATTGGTCATAATTTCTGACCAACAGTTAGTATATTCTCTATATGTAAAATCAAACCGGGGTTTCCGGTATTTTATTAACTTGAAAACCGGGAACGTTTTTTTTTCAAATTGCAAATTTTCCAATAACTCGAAACTCGGTTTTCTACAAACTCTTTATAACCAATTTTTTTTTAGGGAAATTAGCGAATAAAACCTTGAACGATTAGGTCACATTCAAAACATAACCAATTCGACGACAACATTTAGCTCCAAGGCTCTCCTGCTAAAGCTAAGCAATCATTACAAGGATTGTAGCCAACGCGATCGACGCCCATCGACTAGATGTAGTAATCCAGGATCGCGGAAGATGCTGACCAGAAGAGTGAGAGGAGGAAGCATTTCTACACCTCTTTTGCCATTGTTGTGCGTAGATTTGATATGCATGTGGCTAGGATAAAAAGCTCCCCCTGGTCGGCGCTGATTTAGAAAAAAAAAAAATTTATTTGGCTAATCAAGTCTATTGGGAAATATTTGCAAAGTACAAGGTAGTTTTAGGTGAGATCAGCGTTATTTATCCACACTTCATCACAGTGGATCTATGTATATTTCAGCGAGAAAAGTTTATTTATTTTTTCAAAACCTTTGAAACCGCTTTGATCAGCGGACGACCGGTAATTGGAACATCACTACAAAGCAGAGAACGACCAAAGCTAATTCATTTATTTTTTAAAGCCAAGTCTGTTTCGAACTGGATCGAAAGAAATCAAGCCTAAGATTGCTTAAAAGCAAATGAATTAACATAATTAAAGCCGGCAAAAACTCTACATACTGTCGATCAAGGGTAACAATACGCACAATTATAAGTAGCTACTTTTCAAGCTGCTTGTTGCAGTTCTCTGTTACCAAGGATGTATACGACGTATAACTAAGTTGTTTTTTTAATTGTTTTCTTTTAATGAACTACAGTAGTTGCAAGAATTTATATGTAAATTTTAATGGAAGTACCGCTTAATGTTACATGGTTGAAGCGGAGTAAACATATAACATACTTTGGGAGCTGGCATCCTCGTCGAAGTCATCGTCGAATGGATCAAATGGACTGGAAGCTCTCTTTCTCCTTGGCATTTTTGCACTTTAATGGAATTCACTTTTGTGCACTTTTACTGTAAACAGTTTAATTATAGTGCTTATAAAAGGTACAGTTAAGTAACAAATTTATATTTGTACGGGAGTTATATTATGTTATAACACATTCGCAGTCAGCATTTAATTTTTATAAGTATTTCCTTGTTTATCAACGTCCAATGTTATCACAGATTTTCATAGATCACAACCGCTATATACACAAACATAAAACTAATTATTCCGTAGGTGTGGCAATCGACCGTAACGAACCGTATACTATGCGTTTCTGGTATAAGATCTTAGAATAACTTAGTATTTACGCTCATCTACGCAATTGAGTGGTAAAGAAGCGATCAAAGGACTATTTTTAGAGCATTGTGGGTGGAGCCTACATACTCGTACATACATACATACTTACAAATGTATACTTTATTGTACATATGCAGTAGCAGTTTTTTTTACTCATAGATCTTTAAACGATCTCATTGGTAGGAGGCTAGTTGAAATATAGACAAATAGGAGTCAGCCATAGCTATTGGAAAAATAAACACATTGAGAATATTTGTATCCATGTTTGTATGCAATTAAAAGAACGAATTGCCAAAGATGCTGTCCATCTGTGTTTGGATTCGTACATTTGTTTACACTAATTTGTTGGAGTTGTGGAAAAGAAACAGTTTTATTAGAAACGTTTTTTGAAGATGGTATTTTATGATAAAAACGAAAAATATTAGCAGACGTTTCCTCGAGAATCTTAGGTGACTACCATGATCTCTGACTAGATTCATAGGAAGCTACGCAGTTGATTCACATTATCTTAAAAAAACTAAAACGGCAGTGCTGAGCTGAAGAGGAGAGACCATTAAATCTCATAACGGTTTCCTTAAAGCTAGCAAATTTGGCTCGCGTGTCAACACATCACTGCCAGAAGTCTCATACCTATGGCTTGCAAAGACGGAACAATTTTCCGTCGTATTATCCTCTTTAAGGCAAGAAAGGCAACTGGGGTTGTCATGTATGACCAATCACAGTCAGTTACGTAAACCTACCTACCTCTCCACTTATTTCCATCATGACCTTGAATATAGACAACTACCAAGGCTTAGAAAATCGAAGAATAATCCACAAAAGAAAAGTGAAGCTTATCACCATTTATCTCAGATATTGAATCCAGATAGCGACTCAGTGTTAGTTTTGGAGCCATAAATAAAGATTCGACAATATGTAACCATGGCTCTTTATTGGGATTAAGCCAGCAATCAGCCTCAGGGAACTCTACATTGCAGAATCGCCTAAGCAAAAGTGATGGATCATTGAAAATATTCAGATTTCTGTGACCAGCAATTACCGTCTCGTTTCACTCCATATCATACCTACATCCTTTTCTGATAAGCATGCTGGTGGTCTTTAAAGCCTTTTCACTTTTCTATTTTCAGGACCCCTCCCTCCAAAATTGATTCAGATAAAAAAAAACGGTTATGTTCTTGAAAATTCGATTAAAATGTTGCCTTTTAAATGATGAGTGGCATTTTTTTTATATTCAATATGTCGGACACAGCTCTGAAAAATGATTGGATTCACTTGAAATTTGTTACATGAGAGTTTTTCAGAGGTCGCTGATTACGAACATGATCATATATTTTTAAAATTCAAAATGGCGTATCTAATATGGCGGATACATTTTTGATAATAATTCAGCTGAGAAGCAAAATCCAGTAGCTACTGAAATATGTAGGTATGTATAGTAGTTTCTTGCGTTTTTCAAAAAAACCGTCG
>NW_023468127.1:0-6128 GCF_013731165.1 Rhagoletis pomonella | reverse complement strand
GGCAAAAAATTTGCGAATTTCGTTATAACCAAAATGCTCGAAAGCCGTTTGAATGACTTTGTTTTTGTTTTCTTTAGTCAAAAATTCAACAGTTTTTCTTTCATTTCGTATATGGGAAGTATTGGTTGATATCTTCTAAGTATGTTTATTTGATTCAATTATATGGGCATAAATGATTTCGCATGCAAAATCACTTCGTCATCGTTTTGCAAACACGTGCTTTTATTGGAAGTGAGGGAAGGAGACAAAAAGTATGTATGTGTGCGTAAGTACATATATCGGCTTTTAATAAACAGATGGCGCAATATTTATATATCTTTATAACCTAATCGCAGCGTATGTACATATATAAATACATACATACGTACATATGCTGATTGCAGTTAACGTGGATCTGTTTCTATTTTTTAGTAATATTTTGTCGGTTTTGTTATCGATATCGTTATTGATGTTGCTATCGATATTTTCGGAGCTTATCGATATAATGATCGATATTTTTATCGATTTTGTAATCAATATTTTTTATCGATATTTTTATTAATTTTGTTATCGATAATATAGTGATTTTGTTATCGATATATTTATCGATTTTGGTATCGATATTTTTATCGGTTGTTTTATCGATTTTGCTATCGATTTTTTTACAGATAAAATGAATAATAAAAATAACTATTATCCTAATATTTGAGATCAAAACCGTCGAGAAATTTTTTTCGTTCTTGTATAATAATTATTTAGCAGAAATATATTTTTTCGTCAAGTGGGATGATTATTTTCAGAAGGAAATTATTTAAGTCTTTTCATAATAATTATATGGGATTTTTGTTTTTCTCGTCTCTCGGGACGTTTATTTCACGACGAGCTATACGGATTTGATGACATTAACAATTGTGGCGTTAAATATTTAAAGCGTCAAATCTCCGAACTCAATTAAGAAGTTTCATTCAATAAAAGTCCCATATAATTATTAAAAGAAGACGCCAATCATTTCCGTCTTGAAATAAGCGTCGCGAGACACGAAAAAAATAAAAATCTCATAAAATTATCGTCCCGCGGGACGAAAACAACTTTTCCATTGTTCAGTAATAATTATAGAGCTGTATTTAATTTTATTTCTTACACTCGTTATGGTCACCGATTTTTTATCGATTTTGTTACCGATTTCGCTATCGACATTATTATCGATTTTGCTAACGATTTTGTTATCGATTTTGCTATCGATTTTTTTGTCGATATATTTATCGATTTTGTGGTCGACATTTTTATCGATTTTGTCATCAATATTTTTATCGGTTTTGTTCCCGATATTTTTATCGATTTTGCTATCGATATTGTTGTCGCTTTTGCTATCGATATTTGTATCGGCTTTATTATCGATTTTCTTATCGACTTTGTAATTGATTTTGTTATCGATTTTGTAATAGATTTTTTTATAGATCTAGTAATCGACTTTGTAATCGATTTTGTTATAGATTTTGCTATCGATTTTCACATCGATATTTTCATCGATTTTTTATCGAGGTTTTTATTGATTTTGCTGTCGATATTGTTATCGCTTTTGTTATCGATATTTTTTTCTTATTGTGTGTTTTCGTTTTTGATTTGGATATGCTCTTAACCATACCACGTATTCTACAGAGATACAGCCTGCAGACCAAGACGAAGGCGCTGAATTGTTCCCTTTAATTATAGCTTTTTAGGTCCTAAAAATCCGTTCCCTGATAATAACCCTGTAGTCAAATGTACTAGTTGTAAACTACCTCACAACTAGTATGAGTCGCATGTCAACTCAGTCAGTCAACTATCTTTTTTCCATACAAGCAACTGGTATTTTTAACATGGGGATGCCCTACAAGATGGCAATTGTCAGATTTCGATTAGAAATATAAGTCTCATGCTTGAAATTTTTGATTTTTATTCGAACGGCTTCGCTTTTTCTGTGATTTTGAAAATCGTATTCTTTTTAGCGGCAGTTTATTGAAAAAAAGGTTATTGCTTTCGATTTACTGTGATTGTGCTTTTGCTCTGCTGAGATCCGCTTAACTGTGCACAAGAAAATTTGCAGCACGGTGTAATATATATATACATAAATACATAAAATTTATATCATTTAGCTGACTCGCTAGCAGTGCGATACCATTTCCTTTGCCTAACGAATTTAGCATGGTGATGTCATTGGAACCCGAGCGATACGCGTGGCTTGACCTTTCGTTAGCGAGTTGCCATAGAATCAGTAATGTATGGAATCTTTAGTTTATGGTCGTCTCTTGTCACCAGCAGAACTACAGGGTAGCGTATTTGTGCATACATTACTGCTAATTTGATGCATCGCAGCTAAGTTATAGTAAAATTTCTGTTACATTGTATTGCTTTCCTGTCATTGCGCTTCCACAAATTACTTTTAAACTGTCTGTTTGCTTTCGAAATTTCACAGCTAAATGACTGCCAATGCTTGTGTTTTTTTTTTCTGAATTGCTGTTGCTTTGCTTTCGATATCATATTTATATCCCGAAGTCAAAGCACCTTCACGATAGAGGACAGGAAAACATCGATGTTTTTGCATTTTTGTTAAAAATCGATGGTTGATGGCGACTATCGAAGTTGTCTTTGTACACCTCGGCGAATATAAAGAACGACGAGTTAAAAATACGCAAAACGCATATATGTAATACTTCTATATTGGCAGTAAGCTAACTTCTCAATGTGTAAGCATTCCGAAATCAAAGCGAGACAGTCTAGTACCGTTTTTGTCAATGAATTGTGTAGTTGAGTGCTGTTTTTGTATATGTGTTGTGTACATGTTTATTTATAAACGTATGTGTTCCTTTTCTTTCGTACGTGTTTATTGATATATCTGTACTGCAGTGTTTTCGGACGGTACTAGCTCTTACTGCCAATATATGAGTATTATATATATGGCAAAACGTATGAACGTATGAAATTATATTAGTTTCCATGGTGAAATTATACCAGGTGTAGTAATTCGAGCGAGAAGAAAGATTTGAAACTTCCTTATTTGAAAATTTGTCGTTGAAAATATCTTTAAATAAAGAGAATAAAACGAGAAATCTTTTTTATTACTTCACCTGTTTTTAACCCAAATTGACCCCGTGGTGGCATATGGCAACGCAAAATACATCGTGTTTAAGAGGGTGTAAAATAAAATCCGCTTACTTAAAAATGCTTATATGAACGTTAGCTAATTCCTAAAAGGTGTATCTTTCGAAACGCCTACGCTTCCGTCAGATCCTTGCTGTCTATCGAGTGTAATGCAAGTGTGTTCAAAATTAGAAGTGGCAGTTAACCATCAAAATGTCATATATGAAGAAGTAAGCATGAATTTATAGAAAGGGTTTTATTATTTACAAAACATGACAGTGATAAAATATTAGTCAAAACATTAGTGACTCTATTGGTAACAAGTAAGAACAAAAAACAATCGTGCATGCTATATAATTTAAGAATTTTTTAAGTCCGTTGCCATATGGCAACACGGGGCGTAATGTGAACTGTTCCTCTTTTTACCAAATTTCGGTATGTTCGCTGCCCAAATTGACCCCGTGTTGCCATATGGCAATGCAAAATACCTTCATGTATGAGACGGTGTAAAATAAAAATCGGTTGTATGTAATTTTGCAGTTTTGCAGGTGGTTAACTCATTCCATCTAGCCCTGAACTACCTAATCATATTATCGTATATTTCATTGTCCAAGTGTTGAAGTGGTATACAAGTGTAGTTTGTCTGTTCCAGGGAAATCTGGTGGTGCATTCTCATCTGCTATTTCATTACCCTAGATTCCCTTGTGACCGGGCACGCAATAGTTATGTAGGCTTTTGTAGCTTGTCAATGGCTTCCCGGCTGGGAAAGACGTTTATGGATAAAATACTATATGAGGAAACTGGCTTAATTGCCGCCTGGAATAGGTGTAATTTTGAACTGATTGAAATATGCTGCAATGGTCAGGTAGCCTTGCTGTCCGCCTGACATTCAGTTCCCAGCAGTAAATCCCGGCACCCACTCCCGTAACCATTTTAGAGCCGTCCGTGAAAATGTTTAGGGATCTATGGCTAGGTTTCTTTCCCTTGTGCCATCCCTTCTCCTCCGTTGTGCAAAAAAATCGTTAAAATCTTAAAAATAGGTGCCATGAATTGAATTTACCTATGACCGTCAATCTACGTGCAGATTTCGCAGCACGGTATTCCGAAAATCGGCCAATGGGCGGTAATCTAAGGGTTTTTTAAAGAGCAGCCGTCGCAGTGGACCTCAGCGCTCCGACGATGCTCAGTGCCGCTAGGCGCTGAACCTTCTCCATTGGCCCGAGGCATAAGGACTTTTTTGCGGCATTCCAGCACACCAAAGCGCCATAGAGCAGTACTGAGCTGACTATTGCTATGTAGCACCAGTGCATCAGAGCAGGTGACAAACCCCAAGCGACTCCAAGCATTCTTTTACATGCATAAAGGGCATTACTGTCCTTCTGCTGGTGAAGCATGTAAAACTATAGGACGAGTAGCCTGTGCAAAATGTGATGTGGGTTTATGATTGAAATGTTTTGCTAATTTTCATACTAAAAATTAACTTCTTCAACCGCTTTGCACGTAGAATATGGATATATTACCAATAAATGTATTAAAACTTATAAACAATGTTTCTATTATTTCATATTTTAACCGAATACTGTCGTCTAACAATCCATCTGGAATAGCCCCGTGTTGCCATATGGCAACGGCCGATATCAGAAGAACTATACTACTCCCAAAGTTTTAGTCATATTTTTATACCCGAGCGCACTAGTGCACAAGGGTATATTAATTTTGTTCACATAACGGTTGTTTGTAACAGCCAGAACGAATCGAGATAGATATAGACAAATGTATACATATATGCTCAGAATGAATAGAGAAATCGATTAAGCCATGTCTGTCTGTCCGTCCGTCTGTCCGTCTGTTCGTCTGTCCGTCTGTCCGTCCGTCCGTGTACACGATAACTCGAGCAAAAATTGAGATATCTCAACGAAATTTGGTATGTAGGTTTCTGTTAATCCAAGGTAGGTTGGTCTTGAAAATGGGCGAAATCGGACAGTAACCACGCCCACTTCCCATATAACGGTAATTTCCAGAAATACGAAAACTGCGATATTTTAGTAACTACGGAAGATAATTCACTCAAAATTGATATTTGTAATAATTTTCAGACGAAAAATAAGAATATTAAAAATTTTTGGAAAATGGGCGTAGCCACGCCCACTTATGGTTACATGTATATATCTTGGTAACCGCTGCACCAATTTCTTCCAAACTTGGCAAAGTTGTTGGCCTACAGCATACTAAATGGCCGAAAATTTAAAAAATCGGACAATAACCACGCCCACATCCCATATCACGGTAATTTATAGAAATACAAAATCTTCGATAAATCAGTAACTATTAACGCTAATTTACTCAAAATTGATGCTTGCAACAACTCTTTACCAAGAAATATGTTTATGGTAAAATTTTGGAAAATGGGCGTGGCACCGCCCAATTATGATCACATATATGTATATCGGTAACCGTTATACCAATTTGTACCAAACGCAGTACGGTTATTGTGCTTGCCACATAAAAGCCAATTATTAAAAATTATTGAATTCGGGCTAAAATTACGGCCGCTTTTCATATAACGGTAAATTTCCGAAATGCTTGAAACTGCAATATTTCGAAATTTAAGGACGCTACTCAAAATTGGTGCACCCCGGTTTACCATCTAGCGGTAGCTTTCGGAAAGGTGAAAAAACATATATTTAATACTTGCGCCGGGTATTTAATGTTATCGATATAGTTTGACATTATCTGTAATCCTGCATATGAAATTAAATTTTCAAAAAAAGTGGACTTGGCACCCTTTCACCTTTAGATAGCGTTATGCTTCTAAACAAAAATAAACATATTTTTGAAGACTCTCAAGTAGGTTTTAAAATTTATCCATTTGTATTGCTGAACAACGGCACAATACGAAAAGTGTCGTTATTTCACATAAAAGCATGGCTAACCTATCGACAGTTTTTGACTTATGCCAATATTCACGATAAATTTGAGACTTGTGTCATTGTTAAGTAGTAAGGGTTGGCTACTTTGGTTTTGTGACA
>NW_023468126.1:0-6129 GCF_013731165.1 Rhagoletis pomonella | reverse complement strand
ATTCTATAAACCACCAAAAATACGTGTTTTATTAATTAAAACCTACAAAGTGGGGGCTCAACCGATTGAAAACCGAGAAAACTGAGTGCGCGTTTGAAGGCGTAAAAGTTTTAGCCAAAAACTTAAAAGAAAAACTAATGTGCAAAGTGAAATCTCTAATTTGAATAAAAATAATTTTCAAAAGAGGTGCAAACCCATTACAAAAACAAAAAGAAAAGCAAAAAATCGTGTAATTTGACAAAAATACATTTCAAAAGAGGTGTAAAACCCATAGCAGCAACAAATCGGTGTAAATTGATCACATAGGTTCTTGAACCAAACTGTACCAAAAAATCAAAGCCATCAGGTGTCCAGAAATCTATATAAGTAGGCTGGTCGAGTGGCGTCGGTACAAGTGCATCAAATTGTGTTGTTGCGTAGTTGACTTAGCATTTGCGGAAGCATTAGTACAGTCAGTGTATACATATATACATACAAACGACGTTGTGAACAAGAAATCAAAGCCATCAGGTGTCCAGGAAGCTTAGTAGGCTGGTTGAGTGGCGTCGGTACAAGTGTATCAAATTGTGTTGTTGCGCAGTGAACTTGGCGTTTCAGTAGCGTCACTACAGTGTTTGTACATATCTACAAACAGACAAGCGTTGTGATGGTAAAAGGGTGGTTTTTTGCACATAGCCAGTAGCGAGCAAAGACAAGGCGTCGGTTTGTGTTGCTACGTGCTAAGAACATTGAAAGTGTCGTATTGTTTCCAATAAGAAGATACAAACAGACATATGTACATAAGTGAAGCGTAAGCAAGTGTTGGTGGACAGAACAGTGTAGTAACACATATACATAAGTGTATTTACATAACGACGCTAGAAACTGTCGTTTTACATTAAAGCTGAAGAAATATTAATGGTACGAATAGTACATAGCGAGAGTAATAGAGATCGCAATACAACAAAGTAAAACTCACAAAACGTTTGAAATATAAGTAAATTGAAGAAGCAACAGTTCAGTAAATGCAGCAATAGAAAAGCAGCGCAGCGGCAAGGCAATAGAAGCAGAAGTCATCGAAAGCAGCGATTACTGAAGACAAAGTACCCAGCAGGAAAAAGATAAGTTAAGAAGAGAAATTTGTGTTAAATCAACTTTGCTTGTTGTTTGCGTATTTTGTTGTACGTTCAATAGTAAATAGTAAAGTATATTGCATTTAAATAAACAAACTACTAAAGATATTGGTAAAAACCGAAGAAAATAATAAGAATTTGTGAAATTAAAAACAACTAATTTTTCAAGATTAAAAGCAGATTGCGTTTATAAACGTGTACAAATTTCGTTAGAATTTTCATAAACAACTTCATTCATTGAAAAACTAGAATCTGAAAACTGGTTATTAATTTAAAATCTGTAAAAAGTAGAGATAATTTTCAAAGGAAAATTTAAAACTTGGATATATGTAATTATATTTTACAATAATTTTGAATCAAAAATTATATTTTAAAAGTAGTAATATATATATTTTAAATTGAATATCGATAAAAATTTTCAAAATGGATGCTCAAGCAATATTAAATATGACTGTAGTGTTATTAAAGACGAAACTTGGGGAGTTAGATTTACCACTGGACGGACGGAAGAAGGATCTGAGAGAAAGACTTCTCAGACATTATGGGTTACTGAACGATGAGGAAGAAGATAAAGAAGAGGAAGAAAATGATTTTGAGTCGGTGTCATCACGGGGGGAAGCGGTTGTTGTCAGCCCTAGGCTAGTCGCAGGTCCCCATTTTACTTTTAAAGATATTCAAGACAGCTTGGCTTTATTTAATGGAACAGACAATTTTGATGTTAACCAGTGGGTGGAGCAATTCGAGGAGAGCGCAGAAACTGTAGGGTGGACCGAGGTTCACAAGTTCATTTACGCTAAACAGCTGTTGAGAGGGGCAGCGAAGTCGTTCGTTAGAAGTCAAGTAGGTCTGAAAGACTGGAATAAGTTGAAAGCGGCTCTCATTGCAGAATTCGGGGTCAGCTTATGTTCAGCAGAGGTGCACAGAATATTGAGAAATCGACAAAAGAAGTATAGTGAGACATTCTTAGAGTTTTTGTATGCGTTGATGGAAATCGGGAAAAAGATTCATTTAGATGAGGCAAGTCTGTTAGATTACTTTGTGGCAGGGATACCGGACACCAGGTTCAACAAAACCGTCTTATATCAAGCCAAAAGTATCAAAGAGCTAAAAGAACAGATAAAAATTTACGAAAAGATTTCGACGAAACCGAAATCTACCGCGTTAGATTTTAAGCCGAAAAGTGAAAAGGTGGATAAAGATAAAGCGCAAGCAGGCGAAAGGAAATGTTTTAAATGTGGAGATGCGTCTCACGTAGCTAAGGACTGTACATTGAAGGACCAACAGGTCAAGTGCTTCAAATGTAGTAAGATGGGACACAAGTCTTATAAATGTCCAGGAGAGAATGTTAAGGTGAAGTCAGAAAAGACGAATTTGAACACGGTAAAGGAGATTAAATGGAAACCTTCGAGAGCAGATAGGGATTTAAGATTCAAGAAGTTAAAGGTGGGTAATACCATTTTCCCAGCTTTACTTGATACGGGAAGCGGTTTATGCTTAATACGGCAATCGACGGTAAACGAGTTAGATTTTGGGTTAAGGATTAACGGAGATAAGCGTAGATTAGAAGGGATAGGTCATCGGGAGATATGTACCTCAGGAAGCTTTAACGCGAAGGCGTTGGTGGACGACGTGGAGATAGGGATAACGTTTCATATTATTAAAGATGCAGACATGGATTATCCAGCTATTTTGGGTCGTTCGATACTAAGTCAAGTGGATTTGATAATCCGAGAAGATGGTGATGTACTCACGTACAAACAAAAGGAAGGCAAGGAAACGAGGGTTTCAGAGAGTAGCATACTGGAGTTGAGGGAAGAATTTCCAGGACTGTGTCTACAGGTTGAGGAGGTAGAAGGTTCACAACACGACCTAGCTCACCTCAGTAAAGGTGATTCGGCTGCTATTGACAAACTTGTTAGGCAGTATGTACCGTTGAAGTGTGTAGAATCTCAAGTTGAGATGAAGATTGTACTAACCGACGATTTGCCGGTTTATCAACGTCCTAGGAGAACGTCCTACGAGGACCAAAAATTTATCGAAAAACAGATTAAAACGTGGTTAGATGAAGGTATAATTACTACGAGTAATTCGAACTATGCTTCTCCAATTGTGCTGGTAGGTAAAAAGGACGGAAGCAAACGTCTTTGTTGTGACTACCGAAAGCTAAACGAGAAGGTTGTACGCGACAATTTTCCCATGGCATTAATGGACGAGGTAGTTGAGAGGTTGCAGGGGTCTAAGGTGTTTACAACATTAGATTTAGAAAACGGATTTTTCCATGTCCCCGTTGAAGAAGGTTCACGGAAATATACAGCATTTGTTACAAGCAAGGGTCAGTACGAATTTCTTTATGTACCATTCGGAATATCGAATTCGCCTGCAGTTTTCTGCAGATATATAAACGCGATATTTAGACAGTTGATTAATGACGGGACTATCGTTATTTACATGGATGACATAATCATTCCATCGGCAGACGAGAAAGAAGGTATTTTAAAACTGGAAAAGGTTTTGAACATAGCAGCAAAGGCAGGACTGCGCATAAAGTGGAGAAAGTGTAGCTTTCTGAAACGGAAGGTAGATTTTCTTGGTTATATTATAGAAAACAATACAGTGCGACCGTCGTTAGAGAAAACTCGAGCAGTAAAAGCATTCAAGGTACCGAAGGATCAAAAAGCAGTTCAGAGGTTTGTGGGTTTAACATCATATTTTCGCAGATTCATTAAGAACTACGCACTGATGGCCAAACCATTGACAGACTTACTACGTAGGAATGTAAATTATAAGTGGGGAGATGAGCAAACTATCGCTTTTCAGCAACTTAAGGAGGCTCTTGTACAATCTCCGGTGTTGAAGCTGTATGATCCGAACGGCGTTACAGAAATTCATACAGATGCTTCTAAACATGGTTACGGAGCTGTTCTGTTACAACAAGAGCCAGAGGACCAACAGTTCCACCCGGTCATGTACATGAGCCGAAAGACAAAACCATCGGAAGAAAACTACCACTCTTATGAGCTGGAGGTTCTTGCGATAGTGGAGGCTCTTAAGAAGTGGAGAGTTTACGTGTTAGGGTTACCATTCAAAATAGTGACAGATTGCAACGCTTTTGCGATGACCTTAAAGAAGAAGGACGTACCGACGCGAGTCGCTAGGTGGGCAATGTTACTTCAAGAGTTCAATTATACCGTGGAACATAGGTCGGGAACGCAAATGAAGCATGCTGATGCACTTAGCAGATTAAGTTGCATGCTTATAAACGACTCACTACGGCACAGATTGAAAGAAGCACAGTTAGACGATAAATGGACTCGTGCTATAAGGAAAATATTAGAGACGTCCAGTTACGAAGATTTTTATATCCGCCATGATATATTATACAAAGATTACACCAGGGAATTGATAGTGGTTCCTAATTCCTTGGAGGAAGAGATAATTCAGGTAGCTCATAGGCAAGGTCACTTCTCATCCAAAAAAACATGCGATTGCGTGGAGAAAACATATTATATTCCAGAATTAGAATCGAAAGTTGGAAAAATAGTCAAGAATTGTGTACAGTGTTTAGTGATAAACGCTAAAAGCGGTAAGAAGGAAGGCTTCTTATCACCTATCGATAAGGAAGACCATCCACTAAAAACGTACCATATAGATCACGTAGGACCAATGACGGTGACAGGCAAAAAATACAGTTACATATTAGTGGCCGTAGACGCATTTTCGAAGTTTGTGTGGCTTTATCCCACAAAAGATACAGGATCAGATGCAGTTGTGGACCACTTAACGAGGCAAGCATCGATATTTGGCAATCCGCGTAGAATTATCACAGACAGGGGAGCAGCTTTCACGTCACATAGTTTCGAGAACTATTGCGAAAGCAATGGTATACAGCACTTGTTGATTACTACTGGTGTCCCTAGGGGAAATGGCCAAGTAGAGCGAATGCATCGGGTTGTGGTACCAATGTTGGCAAAACTAGCTCATGCGAATCCAGGTCAGTGGTATAAGTACGTTGGCCAAGTTCAGCAATATATCAACAACACACCAAGTCGTAGTACTACTATGCCCCCGTTTAGGCTACTAACAGGGTGCGATATGCGTGTTAAGGAGGACTTGAGGTTGAAGGAAATTTTAGAGGAAGAAGTAGTTAGTAATTTTGATGAGGAGAGGGAAATTTTACGTGAAACAGCTAAAACTAATATACGAAAAGTACAAGAGGAGAACAGAAACACGTACAATAAGAATAGGAAACTAGGAACGCAATATAAAGTGAGCGACCTGGTTGCAATAAAGCGGACACAGTTTGGCGTAGGTATGAAGTTACGGCCGAAGTTTCTGGGGCCATACAAAATAGTGAATAAACTCAATCATGACCGTTATGAAGTTGAGAGAGTGGGGAATTGTGAGGGGCCTCGGGTAACGACATCATCTGCTGATAATATGAAAAAGTGGTAGCCCCGTTCGAGGGCGAACGTTTTGTCAGGTAGGGCCGAGTTGTAGGAATTGTACCAAGCACCCTATATTTACAAGAGTATGCACAATCATACATCTCAGCCAATCACAAGAACATATACAATTCGCGAATACTCACAAACATCCATCTCAGTCAAACGTATGAACAAACATAATTAGGCAATTCACGCACAAACATCCGATTCAGTCAAACACAGGAAAAGACAACTATTGAAATGACATACATACAAACATACAAATCAATCAAAAGCAATAACGAGCATCATGGGGTGAACTGACAAAAAATTAGAAGCCAAAGGACAGTTCGCGCTAACGACTGAAGCTGACCGGTGGTATTGATTAATACTCCCAAGTTTTACCTTTAAACATTAAACTAAAGTTAAATAAATATCTAATTAGAACTAATCTATACTAAACTAAACGACTTAAGCTAAATAAATGGCTAAAACTAGTACTAAATGTTAACCTAATTGAAATTAAACTATCTTAAATTAAACTATATTCTATAAACCACCAAAAATACGTGTTTTATTAATTAAAACCTACA
>NW_023468125.1:0-6129 GCF_013731165.1 Rhagoletis pomonella | reverse complement strand
TTTGCTTTGTTGACATATATTTTTATTATTGTACATCTTGCTGCTGATTCTACCGCTCGCCTAAACTTTGCTTATAATTTATATTATATTTCGTAAAGTGCAAATAAAGTACAAGTATTGTGAATTAAGCCATAACATAACTCACCTATACGTTTATTTGGACAAACCGCATATAATTTCAATTGGTAAGGTCAACCGCAATAATTTATACAGTCCACACCCGCGCTTTTTAACAAGAAAGCAACCCGCACCGCAAAGGAAGTATTCTGCCGCATCATTTTGGTCCGTCGAGCCGGATTGCTCAAGGATTCTTTAAAAACCCGCATAATTTAACAGATCGCATAATAAATCAGCTGCATTAGAATTTCTATTGCAAAGAAACGTGTTTTTATTTTACGCTTTGCCATCGCTGTGACTTTCATTCGTCCCCTGCAAAGTTGCGCTATTCACTTTTAGCGCATATATATACATACATACATACATATTTATCTTATTGCCTTTGGTTTTTCTTTGCAAATTCAACCGCATAAATTATACCCACCTGCAAGTAAATTATTGAAAAATAAAAATGTCGGAATTTGTAAAAACGCGAGATTCGGCCCTTAAAGCTATCAAAAGATACTTGACAAAGAGCCTAGATGAAACATTCATGCTCGACATAGATGGCGTCGAGAGTTATTTAGGGTTATTGAGTGAGCAATGGAACCGTTTCAACACCGCTCAAGATGCCGTGGAAAATTCGTGTGGAAGTGAAAACGCCGATGTGGAGGATAATGTTCGCGAACAGGCCGAATCTTGGTATGCCACGGCTCTGGCAAATTTTAGGCGTGTGCAGAAATGTAAAGTTGATCCTTCATCGCAACCCATAACCGCTTCACCCATTGTTTCTGCATCCATACGTCTGCCCAAAATTGATCTTCCAACGTTCACTGGCGATTCCACTGAATGGACTGCCTTCTATGACTCCTTCCGTTCATTAGTTGATGGCAATGCTGCCTTGTCAGGGGGGCAGAAGTTGCATTATCTACGTAGCTGTTTGAAGGGGGATGCGCTGAGTATAATAAGTGGATTCCAGATCAGTGACGCCAACTACGATGAGGCTTAGAATCTACTTAAATCGCGTTACAAAGTTATGCGCGTTATCGTAGAGGCACACCTTAGGGCAATCGCGGAGGTTAAAAGGGTCACAGACGACACCGCTGATGCTATAAGGAGAGTTTTGAATGTATTTCAACAGCACATACGGGAGCTCAAAGCACTAGGGCGTCCTGTCGATTTTTGGGACGATTGGCTGGTTCACGAGATCGTTTCCAGACTAGCGTTTGAGACCAGGAAGCAGTGGGAGCTGTCATTATTAAGCGACGAACCACCAACCTTTGAACAGCTGACTGAATTTTTGGAGGTAAGGTGCCGTTCTTTGGAGATGCTCATCACGCCAGCAAATCAAGTAGCAGAAAAACCAACTGTGTCAAAGGCGTTTGGAAAGTCAACTAAAGTTTTTCACGCTATCTCGGAACAGCCAGACACGCGTTGTATGTACTGCGATGAATCCCATAAAATTTATGCTTGCGAGAAATTCCGTGACCTAGATCGGACCGCAAAGTCGAGATTCATTCAAGAAAGCAAAGCTTGCTTTAACTGTTTGAGTCCAGGACACTACAAGGATCGCTGCAATAGTGGCTCCGCATGCCGTATATGCAACCAACGACATCATACGCTGCTCCATGGTGTGGGAGCATCAACCGCTACATCCGCCCATTTTGTCGCCGAGGCTAAACGCACCGTTCCGGATACGTCATCCACAACCATCCCCATAAACGCGTCTGCTAGCACCAGTTCGCCGACGAATGCCAATGCTGTCTCATCATACTTGAGCTCTGAAGAAACCCCGCTTCCTCTAACGCAACAAACTGTGTTGTTGTCCACCGCCTCTGTAAAGGTTCGCGATTGCGCCGACCGATGGCAGACGGCGCGCTTATTATTTGATTCTGGTTCACATGCCACATTCGTCACTGAGGCATGTGTACAACGCTTGGGTCTACCCCGTAAATCGTCTTCGGTAATTGTCACCGGAATAGGTTCATCGCAGGGAGGCCACTGTAAGGGTGAGGCATCACTCGTACTCTCGTCCTACTTCTCCAAAGATCGCTATCCCGTCGAAGCCTTGATTTTGCCGAAAATCACTAGCGACTTGCCGTCGCATACTCTGGACATTCCTGAATGGCCGCATATTCAGGGTTTGGTCCTAGCTGACCCGCAATTTATGAAACCCGGTCGCATCGATATCTTGGTTGGTATGGATGTTATGAGTCGTCTCGTCTGTCCTGAACTTCGTAAAGGTCCACTCGGCGCACCTATGGCGCAAAAGACGGTCTTTGGTTGGACCTTGTGCGGAAGTATCAAAGCTTCACCTTCGCCACCGATCAACGTACAGTCGCTGCACTGTGATGTGCAACTCGATCGCGCGCTAACGAGGTTATGGGAGCTTGAGGAATCTCCGAAAAAACCTCTTCTCACACCCGAAGAGAGCTTCTGCGAAGATCACTTCGCTTCTACGCACCAAAGATCACCTGATGGCCGCTTTCTAGTGGAGTTACCGCTGAAAGCAGACGTGCCATTGGGTGAATCTCGCGACCTTGCCGTGCGAAGTCTATTACGCATCGAACGGAGGATGACTCGGGACAATGCGTTGCAAGCGCTATACAACGAGTTCATGCAAGAACTAATAGATATGGGACATATGGAACCTGTACCCGAAGAGACGACTAATGCAGTGTATTATATGCCGCATCACCCAGTGCTGAAGGAGTCGAGCGTTACGACGAAGCTAAGGGTCGTTTTCAACGCTTCTGCCAAAACCACCTCCGGGAATTCGCTCAACGATGCCCTTTGTGTTGGGCCGCAATTGCAGCACGACCTGTACGCTATATTGTTGCGTTTCCGTATGCACCGCTTCGCTGTCACCGCCGATGTTGCGAAGATGTACCGTCAAGTATGTGTGGCACCGAAGCACATCGACTTACAACGCATCGTTTGGCGTGCACATCCATCTGCGCCAATTCAAGATTACCGCATGCTACGAGTAACTTATGGTGTGGCGGCTGCTTCTCATCTGGCCGTAAAGGCGATGCAAGAAACTGCCAAGACTTCTACGAACGATTCCGAAAAAGCTATTTCAGTTATCCTTAGAGATTTTTACATGGACGATCTTCTTACTGGTACATCTTGCAAAACCGAACTTCAGTCCCTGCAACAACATGTCTCACAGATTTTAATGGAAGGAGGCTTTGAGTTACGAAAGTGGGCATCGAACTGTAAGGAGCTCAACGAGAGTATTTCCGAATCTTCGAGGGGTATTTCGCACTACGTAGTCGATGGTAAAGACGTTCACGCGCTGGTCTGATGTGGGACACCGAGGGAGATCATTTCACATTTGCCGTCAATTTGAAGAAAGAACCCGCAACCCTAACCAAGAGATCCCTCCTAGCCGACGCTAGTACGCTCTTTGACCCGCTGGGTTTACTCGCTCCGGTCACAATAAAGGGTAAAATGTGGTTTCAGGACGTTTGGCGTTCTGCAGTTGGGTGGGACGACCCAGTACCACCCACAATCGAAAAGGCTTGGCGAGATCGTCGAGTAGAGCTACAGAACTTGAAGGAGTTGAAGGTCGATCGCTGGATTGGATCCGGAATGGCCGGCTCATTCACGGAGCTGCAAGTGTTTGCTGACGCTTCCGAACGAGCTTACGCCGCTGTGGTATACGCCCGCACTTTGCAACCCGACGGTACTGTTGCTGTAAGCCTCATTTCATCGAAAACTAAGGTGGCACCGCTTAAACCCACGACTCTACCCCGCCTTGAACTTTGCGCTGCACATCTAGCCTCGAAGTTGGTCCGAAACGTGCTGCACAGTTGGGGTAATCTTCGCTACCCGCTATATGCTTGGACGGATTCAACCATCACCTTAGCCTGGCTACAAGCACATCCTAGCAAATGGATAACCTTTGTAGCTAACCGCGTTGCCGAAACCCAAGACGTTTTGCCGCCGAATAGTTGGCATCATGTAAGGTCTGAATTGAACCCAGCTGACTGCGCGTCCAGGGGTATATCGCCGTCTGATCTCCTTTGTCACAAACTTTGGTGGAACGGTCCTGAATTTTTGAAAGGTACAGACCAGTTTTGGAAGAAAGAGTCGACAAATCAACACGCAACCGACATTGGCGTTCGAAACAAAGTTGCAGCAAACGTTTCAAATTCAAACGATTACTGGCCCGTCATTACAAAATATTCGTCGTATTTAAAGCTACGTCGCGTCATTTCATTCTGCTTACGATTCGTTAGTAACATTCGAGCAACTAAGCGTCTCGTCGAAAAACGCCATGGTCCTCTAAGCGGGTTGGAGCTGGTCGAAGCGGAGCGCCGCTTAGTTAAATATACGCAAAACTTTCGCTTTGCCAATGAGATCTCTCACTGCAGCGCAAAAAGGCCGATCCCGCTACGTAGTAGCTTGGTGCGTTTGCAACCATTTCTGGACCCAACGGTATTCTCCGTGTAGGTGGACGACTGAAATCCGCAAATATTTCAAACGACGCGAGGCATCCAATAGTTTTGCCCAAGAATTCTCCGCTTTCACGTCTCATCATCTCCGATATACATTACTTTACTTTGCACGCTGGGCCACGTATAATGCAGGTCGTATTGCAGCGTCGTTATTGGGTGATTGGAGCTCGTAGTTTGATCCGCAGCATTTATCACAAATGCGTCAAGTGCACTTGCATCAATCGTAACGCTGCCTCGCAGTCAATGGGTGACCTTCCCGCGTCCCGTACGACATATGCTCGTTGCTTCACACGCACTGCCGTGGACTTTGCTGGACCCTATTCATACAAATATACTTACGGAAGAGGAGCTAAATCTACGAAAGGATATATATGTTCATTTATTTGTATGTGCACTGGTGCGATGCATCTTGAATTTGTAGGGGATCTATCGACACCAGCTTTTCTCAACGCGTTCAAGCGTTTCATAAATCGAAGAGGGTATTGCAAGACCATGGTATCTGACAATGGCACGAATTTCGTTGGAGCTGAAAAGGTACTGCGCAACAAGTACGAGCAGTGCATGGCTGATGATGCGCTTCAGTCGTTTTTTGCTGACTCCAATATTGAGTGGCATTTCAACCCGCCGACCGCACCACACATGGGTGGATACTGGGAAACCGGTATCAAACGTATCAAATACCATTTGAAGCGTGTTTTAGGAGATACCTTCCTTTCGTACGAAGACTTCAGTACGCTATTAACTGAAGTGGAAGCTTGCGTTAACTCTCGCCCATTATGTGAAATTTCAACAAATGTTTCCGACCTCGAAGCCTTAACACCTGGACATTTTATTATCGGCGAACCTCTGAAGTCCATCCCAGAACCTGAGCGTCAAGGGTTCTGTGGAAATCTCCATCAGAGGTGGCAATTAATTTCAGAAATCCGACGACATTTTTGGCGTCGTTGGAAAGACGAGTATCTCTTGAGTCTGCAACGTCGATCTAAATGGTTTCGTCCTTCACGTAATTTCGAAGAAGGAGATATTGTAGCTATTTTCAACGATCTCACCCCTCCGACTAAGTGGACACTCGCAAGGGTAATTCGGTGTCACTCAGGAGTTGATGGCCGAGTACGTGTTGTTACAGTGAAGACTGCAACCGGGGAATACAAGAGACCAATAACTAAATTGTGCCTTCTACCGACTAAGGAAGATTTATTTTGCTGATGAAGACCTTTAGACTAAGAATGAAATTCATAACTTTAAGTATTTTTTTTCAAAGAAACAAAGTAATTGTAAATTGAACGTATCATTTATCTAACTTAGATAGTTCAAGGGCGGCGGTATGTTGAGTTCAAATTTGCATGTTCTTAAATGAAGTTTGTTGGATCTTAAAGTTGTCTTAATAAGCTTCTAAATGTTAATGGGGTAACTTATGTGTCGGTATGGTAGTATATCATATACGTCGATAAGGTGGTATCATTCTCGCTACTTTTGCATTTGACGTTTGCTTTGTTGACATATATTTTTATTATTGTACATCTTGCTGCTGATTCTACCGCTCGCCTAAACTTTGCTTATAATTTATATT
>NW_023468124.1:0-6130 GCF_013731165.1 Rhagoletis pomonella | reverse complement strand
GTTAAGAGAGGAATAGCGGTCCGAGATCGGCGCAACCTTTGTATTCTCTCAATCGTGGTTATTGAGTCTAATAGCAGAATTTCCTGTTTCCCGCTTTTCACGATTTTGGTATATGTTTACATAAATTGTTAAACACATGGGAGCAAAGTTAGTAATCACTACGAAATGTACATGTCAAAAAAGGAAATGTGGATCCTGTTTGCCCTTTTCTGTATTCTGAGATTAGTTGCTATACATAATAAAAAGTGCGATACCGGTTGTTGTTGTTGTATAAAGCGTGCAACCTCCACCGGGTCGATCCACAGGGACAAAGCCGTTAAGGTTGTCGGGTTTTCAGGGCACGCGAAGAAATGTATCGAGTCATGTGGGGTCTCTCCGCATGCTGGACACTCATTTGGCACATCCGCATTCAGTCTACTCAGGTATGAGTTTAACCTGCTGCAGTAGCCAGAACTAAGTTGGGCAATTGTTGTTCTTGTCTCCCGAGGCAGATGAAGCTCCGTCTAGTCTATGTGTGGTGGTGGTGTGCCTAGAACGTCATTCACAGGTCTAGAGTCTACATAACTCGTGACTGACTGCCTGTGAATGCCGTTCAGGGCTAGTCGGTAAGCTGACGGGTCCAAAGGCTATTTGATGAACCTCTGGACTTCGTCCCTCAGTTCGCATAGATGCCTCCTGACGTGCCTAGGCGAGGGCTCCTCTGCAAGCAGCTGTCTGTTCGGGTGGCCACTTCTGTGGCTCCCAATCAGAAATTCCAGGCTTGAAGTCCAGGCTGTTTCGGGCAGGAAGAAGATCAAATACGTACCAATTTTCGCTCTCTACTACCTATTTTGTTGGGTACGGGAATAATTTCTGTGCTGATTTGGCCCCCAACGGGATCGCGTTGCGTACGGCCTTGAGCCTAATGTTTCTGTAATTGGACAGTTGAATAAAAATTTCTGCAGTGTACGTCATTGCGTGAATTTTCCGTGTGTCACCCTGTAGTAAACGTAACGTAAAGCACACAAACGTATTGTGTCAGCTGCTTCAACAAGTCAAATTTTGCTTTTGTCATTTAATAAAATTCTTGTTTTTTTAGCAAATTTTTCTACAATAATTTTGGCGGATTCCTAAAAGCCACAACAGTGGAAAATTTATTTATATAAGCTTTGAAAGTGGTCACAAATACTACAGAACGTTTCTGCGCATTTAATAATTTAGATAAAGCATCTGCAGGACAATATCGGATGAAATTGGATAGTAGTACAATATGGAAGATTGCTGCAGTAACGAAATGCGTGGTCAAACGTTTCATAATCTGTTGAGATCGGTGCTGGATTCGAAAATCATCAACATACAAGTGTTCACCGTAGCAGTAGGAATCCTCTTTATTGTGATTTTACTTAAGAATCGTTTCCGTAGTTTTTGTGGCACCTAATGGTAACAAAGAAACAAAGAAGGTGGGGTTTGGTGTGATGCTGGAAATGTAGTATTCAAATAAATTAATATTTCTTAGATACCTATGTCAACTATAGTTTTTTGTTTCTAATTACAGCTGGAATGAGATATATTTGCATAAAACATACATACATTCCCAGGGAAGAAAATTCATATAGTGGTTGAAGTTCATGTCTTGATTGGAAGAATATAATGGCTGCATTTCTTTATTCATTCTGATCTTTTGGAATAACCTTTTTTGTTACTTTACTTTCTGTTTATTACGGCTGTGAAATTGGATTATTCGGAATGTATGTATAAAGAAACGCAGCCAATATAAATGGTAAACACATAGTATGTGTATCAACCTATTATGTTTGGATATGAAGACCGTAAAAGAGCTTTTTTTTTTGGCTTTCCAGAGACATTCAAAAATGACAGTACGTTTGCAGACTCGGACGTCAGTAAAATACTATTCGCTGGAGAAAATGGGTGGTGTACGGAATTACGGCCATTCCCGCGACAGCTGGTTCTACGTACCGGAATGACTCGGGTTTTACCCGACAAAAGGCTGTTGTTTCGGCATTCTAACCCTGTTTAAGTCGGCGAAAACTTCTAGGGCCTGTTGTTTAATGTCTGGTTAACTGAAATTGGAGGTCGAAGCTCAAAATACAATAACTGCTTAATAGATTACATGTTATGTGCATGATGTCGAAAGCATCGATAATGATGTTTAACAGGGAGGTAGTGATAACCAGACAATGAGTAACCGGCCCTTAAACGTTGTTCGTCCATAGAGAAACGTCTGCTACGCTTTCTTCAGCTGAAATTGAGTCAAACCCTGGGCCAGACACCCTACACTTGCTGCGTATGGCAGAGACGATTCGATTCAAAAAAATTCAAGAACCGACATTCGTTTTTTCCTCAATTGGTCTACGGTTTACCTCTTGGAAAGTTTGACAGTTCATTTATCAAAATGATAAATTTATCAAGTTTATCAAGAGTTTATCCTTTTGATGAAGACTCCCAATATAGAGTTATGGCTAATACAACAAAAACTCCAAAAATCGGAATTCCAAACTTTATTGAAATATCCATTAATTACTGCTTTTAGAAAAAATTTCAGGACGTACGCAGTTTTCAATTTTTTGTTCTAAAACGGGTAAATATAGTTGGCGAAAACAAGAAAAAAGAAACTAAAGAGCATCCGTATTGCAAAAAAATATACATAAAACACAATTTTTTTCATTTGTGATAAAATAAAAATAAAACAAGTATGAAAGTCTAACTTCGGGCGGAGCCGAACAATTAATACCCAGCGAAAGTGTATCAATTTTGAGTAAATTAGCGTCCTTAAATTTAGAAATATTGAAGTTTCAAGCATTTCTGAAATTTATCGTTATATGAAAAGCGGACGTAATTTTAGTCCGATTTCAATAATTTTCAACTCGTCGATTTCTCTTTTCATTCTGATCATTTATGTATACATTTGTCTATATCTATCTCGACTGGTTTTGACTCTGCAAACAACCGTTATGTGAACAAAGTTATAATACCCTTGTGCACAAGTGCGCTCGGGTATAAAAGTTTATCATTTCACTAAGCATTAAAGGACAAAAATATAAATGACAATGTTGGGCATTACGTTCATAAAAATGGCCATTAGTGCGATTCATGAAACATCGCAAACGGGCGATGTTACGCAGACGATCATATCGTCGTTTAAAGTACAAAACCGCGTAACTGAATTAGCTGCCAAAAAGTCGATTTGCTCAAAAAGCTTATCAAAACAGAACCATTTTGAAATATGAGTGTTTTTACTCTCTAGAAGATAATTTACATAATTCACATACGCGGTTTTGCATTATCTTGATACGCGGTTTGGCATTTTGTTGATACGCGGTTTTGTATTTTAAACGACGATATGATCCCTGGTCACGATGTAGAGAACAAAGGTGGCGCCGATCTCGGTACCGCTATTCCGCTCTCAGTGAATTTGACAGAAGCGCTGTTTTTACGACTTCACACTTGTGCATCTTGTTTACGTTTTGCTGGCAACATTTTTTCTTCTTCCATTCTTGCTCACGTTTTGGCATTTCTCTCTCGTAAATGCACCAGTGTGACGTCACACAAAAATTATTCTCAAAAATCCTCTCTGATTGGCGCAATCTTGTATTCTATGTATGGGCTGTTTTTGCTTACGCGTAAAAGTACATTTAGCGCATTTAGCTCTAAATGCTACTATAAATGTACATTTATTTATCCATACAAAATTTGTCACCTAAATGCAACTAAGGGACTGTGTTAATTGATAGAAAAGAGGAAATTTTGACGGATCAAAGTAAAAATTTAACATTTCTCGTGGTGAAAACGAACGTCAGAATTTTTACCTAGCTCATGAGGCTAGGTAAAATTTTGACAGCTTATAAACATGTATACACATATTATTGCTTGGCGGTAATAAAGAGGGAACATGAAAATGAAAGCCGAAAAAGCTCAAAAGAAGCGTGCGTTACTTATTTTCAACTTATTTTGAACTTGTAAAATCTCGCTAACGAATGGAGAGAACACCCACTTTTCGTTCATAAGGATATTCATATTGATTTTTCATTAGATCCAGAAAATAATTGGAAAAAAGTTTTTGAATTGAAAGATTCTTCAGGTTCATAAAAGTTTCCCAATTAAAAAAATTTATATCTGCATTACTAATATAGCCCTTTTCTAATACTTCAGTAGAGCGTATATTTAGTAGTTTAAAAATGTGTAGGACTGACCTGAGGACCAGATTGAGCACTGATATAGTTGCAACAATAAAAATTACGGTGATACTTTGTTTGAAACGCAAGAGCAAATGTACCAATTGAATTGGAGAATGTTATTAAATTTTATACTAAGTATATGTAAATAGTATGCAGTACACAGTACTCATATCTGTATTAAGAAAATGTTGAGTAATTTGTTCGAATTTTAAGGATTTTTAATTTTTTTTAGGAATTTGGTACATTTTTTGTGGTAACACTGCTTACACAAATCAGGGCTCGAATCCTCACATACGATATCGTACTACTCGTCACGTAAAAAACACATTTTTCGGATTATGGCATACGTGAACGTACTATGTGTCCCATTCAGCTTATACTGCCTGACGTATCACGTAATTTTCTTTCGCATCGTTTTCGATCCGTAAACGGATGTTACGATTCGAGCCCAGATCGCACTTAGTGATGGCAAAAACAATTTAATAATCGTTAATTGATTAATAGCAAGCACTCGATAATTCCAATTAATCGTAAGAAATTAACCGATTAGTCGGCAGTTTCGATCAAAATCGAAAATTAATAAAAATTCACTGTTTTATTTAATGATATATTTCTTGATAAATTGTGGAAGCTTGCGCCATGAATTCCGTGCGCAAACAATCAAGAAAACTAAAAACTAAGAGAAACAATAAATAAAAAAATGTAAAGTAGTAAACCATCCATTATACAGCCCGTACCAAAATTATAAGCGCACCACAAGATTTTTTTTGTTATTTAATTTTAGGATTTTTTAATTGTTATTAAGGTTAAACTTGTGTTGCGGTTTTTTGCAGAAATATCGTTTAAAAAATTTGCAGAATACGAGAATGTGAAAAATCTCCAAACTAGTAAAATTATACAAATATCGTACACCGTCTTCAAAAGAGTCACAACTCAAAATAATACGTTTGTCGGAAAATACGAAAAACTATTTCTTAGCAGATGATAATCATATGGACAAGGGCGAAGGTTTGTTTTTTTAACAAATTATAACAAAAATTTGCTGCAGCTTTTGCTGAAACGTAAATAAAAGCTTTGAGCACATTTTTAGCGCATATTGAGTAAGAATGCCAATTTTGTTATGGAGTTTTGGTGCATACATTATTGGTGAGTAAAGTAGTCAGTTTTTGATGATTTCTTTTCGATTATTTTCAAAATTAATCGGTTAATCGCTCGATTAATCGAAAAGAAAATTTCAATACAATTAAATTGTTAACCGAATTGTAATCGGTTATTCGAATAATCGTGCCATCACTAATCGCACTTGAACTTCGCCGAGTAAACATAAGCGATAATCGAATGATGCGCTTGCGTGTTTGGTTATTTATGCGTAAAAAACAAAATAAAAAGCATAAAACGAAGAAAGGGTACAAGTGAATTGTTTTTAAATAGAAAAAAAACAAGATGATGATAACAAGAGAGGAGCAGGAGCATAGTTTGTCCCCCGGTTGCCCACTTTAGGTAGAATTTCTTTGTCTGCTGTATGCATACGAAGCGTCTGGATATGAAGCACAGTAGAGCTGCAAAACTATCGATGGCACTATCGATAGTTTCAATTTGCCATCGCGATACTATCAATCATTTCTCATCGCTTTTTTATTTTATTATTGGATGCGAGTTATAATTCCTACTTGAAGAATTTATAATTATTTGTGGATCGTGCATATATGTAGGTATATACAACTATGTTAGACAATTTTTTTATATGTAGCAAATAAGCAACACCTTCAACAAGAAAATTTCCAAAAATTAACGGTAAGTTCCACTTTATACTAAAATTTAACGGACTAAAAAAGTGCATACTCAAATTTTTCTAATATATATAATTAAAACTCAATATTTTGATGCAACTTGTTCAAAATTTCCAAAATTTTTTTAAAACGTATATAATAATATTGACTTGCATGGTTTTTGTT
>NW_023468123.1:4722-6131 GCF_013731165.1 Rhagoletis pomonella | reverse complement strand
CTTATAATCAATTGTTAATTAATCACAAATATGTATTCAAAGATGCATTAAGAATTGATTGTGTTTGTGCCAACTGGTTTTGTAGAATGATTTCTAGTCTCTTTTTTGTTTGCCATTTTTTTTTAGACAGTCATTCAATTTTGACAAATTATTTAAATTTTTTATTTGTACCTGTGTAAGTACTTCGAATGCGTTAATAGCGAATTTGTTAGCATTGTTGTATATTTTAAGTGTTCGCCTGCAATGCAAATAGCAATTAAATTAAAAAAAATTGTTTTTTAAAAGTTTCTGCTGATGCTAAATACTTTTGATGTTTGGCAAATTTATTAAATATCATAATTTTTTGTTCCACACATTTGTTCGCTAATGTTCGCGCAGTGAGTGTAAAATTTGTCGTGTTTGTTTAGTTTCTTTTCATAGTTCTACACGTTTCGTTGCTAATTAGTAATACTTTGAGTTCTTAATTATTCTTCATACTTATCCAACAAGCGGTGGTTAGCATTTTCGTATAATTTGCATATTTTAAGTTGAAATCCATCGAAAAACGTTCACACTACGAACTTAATAAATTCTCGGAAACACTTTTACATCTACATATGTATGTATAAGCCTCACTACAGTAGTTTCTAGATAGTCCTTTTTTGCCACTGACTTGGCTAAAGGGATCACCTAAGAAGCGAAAATTGTTCACTGTAACAACCTGTGCCCTAAGTCCTCTCTTTGTATTCATTTGTAGTGTGTCCTTCTCCCAAGCACAACACTATTGAAATAAAAAGCGAAAAGTTATTGACGTAAATATAAAAGTAGTTAGAGAATAGGAAATCAATCAAAACTAAATGCATTCTACGTCTAAAGGTGAGTAAAATACGCTAAAAAATTTGTAAAAATAAATACTGTAACTGGAATTTTTAAGAAATAAAAATGTAAAAGTATTTTTTCGTTTATTTTTAAACAAAATTTGAGTTATTAAATGCAACAGTAACAACACGGACCTTACGTAGAAAAGTATTAGCTACAGAATAAAACAAAACTCAGATGCTCATTTCTGCTCTTAATATTTTTTACACGATTATTCACATTAAGAATAAAAAAGTGTAAGTTTAAATACGATGGGACTTACGGTCGAATTTTGGAAATTTTTGTCGATGAAGGTTTTGCTCATTTTCTTCATGTCATCGAACATACTTCGCATGATACTTCGTATGGAAGAAAATAACTGGCAATGTCAACAAAAAAATCCTCAAAAATCAACGGTAAGTCCCAGCTCCTTCAAACTCGCTATTTGTGACACTAAAATTGAGTGGGCTATAAAACTACATACCCAAAATCTTTCTAAGAATTCCATATCGACGCAACACAACACAACACAACACAACACAACACAACACAACACAACACAACACAACACA
>NW_023468123.1:0-4622 GCF_013731165.1 Rhagoletis pomonella | reverse complement strand
AACACAACACAACACAACACAACACAACACAACACAACACAACACAACACAACACAACACAACACAACACAACACAAGCCGGTACGAACGAGATCGTCGCCACCAGCACTACAAGACAGCGAGCCTCAAATGAAGGGAGCCAAACAGAACGGAGACTACATGTCGGAGCTCGGAGATGCTATTAAGAGGCTGACGGAGGCAATGTGCCCGCCACAACGCTCAATAAACAATAGCATGCGAGAGATACTCAGCTCACTAACAAAGCTGCATGCGAGTGCCCTGGAGGAGTACTCCAGAATAAAGGCAAGCAGACGGAGTATTTTCAACATAACGGTGACTGCTGAAACCCCGAAAAGGCCCCGAGAGGAAAGCCAACTAAAGCGTAGGACGCCACCCAAGAAAAATAAAACCACGCAGGAGGAGGTGACCACCAACCCTGCAACCAAACAGAGTAAAGTGGCGCCAAACGAAAATTCCAGCAAGATTAAGGAGAAGGAGGTGGAGAAAGAAGGAAAATGGGTAGAGGTCCAACGCAGGTCACATGGCAAAAAGAAGATGGCATACAAACCACCACCACGGCCAGATGCCATCATTATAGCTCGGACGGGAGATATGACCTACAGCGATATACTAAGGACCGTAAAAAAGGAAGAGGCGCTGCAGAAACTCGGCGAGAGCGTATCACGCATCAGAAAGACGGTCAAGGGTGAAATACTGCTGCAGCTTAAGGAGACGCAAATGAAGGACACGGGCGAACTCAAGAGCGAAATAGGTAGGCTTCTAGGGGACCAGGCACAGATCAGAGCCCTAACCCACGAGACGATGGTAGAAATCCGTGACCTGGACGAGATTACCACCAAGGAGAATATTGCCGAGGCCATCCGCAACCAGATAAAGGAGCTAAACCACCTTAACGAGAACGCGATAAAAAGCATCAGGGCGGCTTATGCGGGCACACAAACCGCGGTGGTAAATCTCCCAGCGCAGGAGGCAAGATTACTTCTTGACGCGCAGAAAATAAAGATAGGATGGGTTGTGTGCAGAGTAAGGGAGAAACCGAACCCCAAAAAATGCTTCAGGTGCCTGGAATATGGCCATATAGCGAGAGCCTGCAAAAACGCGGAAGACAGAAGTAAATGCTGCCTAAAATGTGGAGAAAATGGACACTTTGCGAAAGCCTGCGACAAAAAGCCACACTGCAGAGCATGCAAAAACCAGGGAAGAAAGAACACCGAGCACCAGATAGGTAGTTGGAGGTGTCCGCTATACCAGGAGGCGTGCAAGAAATCAAGAAAATGAGAGTCATGCAGTTGAATCTCAACCACTGCGAAGCAGCGCAAGAGCTGCTCAGGCAAACGGTGTACGAGGAGAAGGTGGACATAGAAATAATCAGCGAGCAGTATAAAAATATAGACAGTGGAGCATGGATATCGGACCTCACAGGCAAAGCTGCAATATGGACATGCGGAGGAAAAGCTTTCCAAGAAAAGCCGCTGCTTGGTAAAAGCTACTACACACGAGCGAAGGTAGACGGTTTTAACTTTTATAGCTGCTACATACCACCAAGTATCCCACAAAATGAATACGAGAACATCCTAGACAGTTTGGTTCAAGAAGTCCGGACCACCACAATGAACGTTATAGCAGGGGACTTCAATGCATGGGCAGTGGAATGGGGTAGCGTCCACACAAACAGGCGGGGAGATGCACTACTAAAGGCGTTTTCGGTACTTGATGCGGTGCTTCTGAATTCGGGGAACAAAAATACCTTTGAGAAGAATGGTCGAGGCTCGGTGATTGACATTACTTTCGCTAGTAGTTCCTTGGTGCGCTCAACGAGCTGGAAGGTGTCGGACCTCTATACGAACAGTGACCATCTGGCAATCATGATGGAGCTAGGGAATTGTGCACAGAGCCGACAAAGGGCGATCACCAGGAAGGTGCAAACGAGGGGCTGGAAGGTAGAGACTCTGGATGAAGAGCACTTCAGACTCGTGCTGGATGAGGAAATGGCCACTGAGGATAACACTGAGCTCCAGGCTGAAACACTGGTGAGGCACATCAGTAAAGCCTGCGACGGTGCTATGTGCAGGAGAAAACACGGCTCTCTCAGGCAGCCGGCGTACTGGTGGAACGAAAAAATCCAGGCCATAAGGGGTGAGTGTCATAAGGCGAGGCGGTTGTGTCAAAGGAACCGTGGCTCGATGGAACATGCCGTGCTGCGCGAAGCCTTCAAAAAGAAGCGAAGTGACCTTAAAAAAGCCATCAAAAGCAGCAAAACCAGCTGCTTTAAAGAGCTCTGCGAAAAGGTGGACGAAAACCCATGGGGTGATGCCTACAAGGTGGTCATGAAGAAAATAAAAGGTGGTAAAGGCCAGGCACCAACCTGTACCACCCTCCTAAAAGACGTCGTGCAAACTCTCTTCCCTGTGCAAACGCCAGGAGGTCGGCGACCGCAAGCAGAGAAACCGGAGGGAATGGAAGCACCAACGGTTACAGACGAGGAGGTGGTCCAAGCAGCAGAAAGATTTGGTAATGACAAAGCGCCAGGCCTAGACGGAATACCAAACAAGGCTCTGAAGGTTGCCATCAAGCACAACACGGGTCCGTTTACCGAACTCTTTACGCGGTGTCTGCGAGAAGGCGTCTTCCCAAAAATCTGGAAGAAACAGCGGCTGGTCCTACTGCAGAAACCAAACAAGCCGGCAGGAGAACCAAGCGCATACCGACCTCTCTGTATGCTGGATACGCTTGGTAAGATACTGGAGCGATTAATTTGTGTACGGTTGGAGCAGCACCTAGAGGAGGAACTCCCGGGTCTCGCCGATAACCAGTATGGATTTCGAAGACGGAGGTCTACCATTGATGCAATTAAAAAGCTCACCGATGTCGCAGGCAAGGCAATAGAAGGAACAAGATGGCTATATGGCACGAAGGAATACTGCGCGGTGGTGACATTCGACGTAAAAAACGCCTTCAATTCGGCATCCTGGCCTCACATACTAAGTGCTCTGGAAAGAAAGAACACGCCGCCCTACGTGCTAAGGATGGTATCCAACTACCTATCTGACAGGCTTCTGCTGTATGATACCGACGAAGGCCCCAGGAAGTACTTGGTGACGGGTGGAGTACCACAGGGCTCCGTACTTGGGCCACTACTTTGGATTGTCCTCTATGATGGAATTCTGGGACTGCCGCTGCCAAGGGAGGTACAAATTATCGGATACGCCGATGATATAGCAATAACAGTAGTGGCCAAAGACCTCTACCAAGTTGAGAACATCTGCAACAGCACGGCGCAGCAAATACAGAACTGGCTCGCTGCAACGAATCTCCAACTCGCAGGGCAAAAAAACCGAAGCGGTGGTGATCACAAGCCGAAAAAAGATGGAGAGCGCTACGCTCAACATCGATGGACATAGCATCAAAACACAGCAGTCGCTGAAATACCTGGGTGTCATGATAGACTCGAGATTAAGCTACAAGGTGCACATTGATTAAGCCTGTGAAAAAGCGGCAAGAGTGACCACGGCTCTAACAAGACTAATGGCTAACATCGGCGGACCGAGCCAAAATAGACGAGCGCTTCTAGCAAAAGTGAGCCAGTCCATACTAATGTATGCAGCACCCATCTGGGGACCCACGTTGCAGCGCAAGACTTACGCGAAGGCGGCAAAGTCGGTGTACCGACTAAATAGCATCAGGGTGACTAGCGCCTTCCGTACTGTGTCACACGAGGCGGTCGGAGTCTTAGCGGGCATCATGCCCCCAGAAATAATGGCCATGGAGCTAAAAAGAGTCTTCGATAAGTCCCGAAACTTAGGCAGGTGCCTGACAATCGAAGAGCGAAAACAAGAGAGGGATGCAAGTCTAAATGAATGGCAAAGACACTGGGATGTGACGACAAAAGGGAGATGGACGCACAGGCTGATCAATAACATAAAAGCGTGGGTGGAGAGGAAACACGGAGAGACCGACTTCTACGTGACACAGTTGCTGACGGGGCACGGCTGCTTTCGAGAATACCTGTTCAAATATGGGCATGATGACGGGACAGAGTGCTCATTCTGCGGTAGCGGCGACGAAAACGTACTACACGTATTTTTCCACTGCCGAAAATACGAGGCAGATCGAACAGACATAGAGCAGCTGAAAAAGGAGAGCATGACGCCTGACAATATCGTGGGGCACATGATAAACTCAAAAGCGGTGTGGAGCAGAATTAAGGCGTGGTCCGCAATAGTCCTCCAGGAGCTAAGAGCGAAAGAACGACAGCGCAGTAGCGAAAAGAGAAGACTGAACGAGAGATAAGCCAGAAAGGCGTGTGTGAAGAGCCAATTGGCAAAGCTACGCCTTGCGACGTAATACCTAACGGCGGTCCCGAAAGGCGAAACACAAGGCTTCAGACGTCGGAGTTAAGGGTTTAGTACGTAGGCGCGCTATCTCGCAAGTCCTGAATTATGTGATAACATAGTCTGGGCGTGGTCCCGAATGAGGTGCACCCTTAGCGGACAGGATGACGAATCGTGCATAACATCTTTGGAAGATTCCCCCTCCGTTGAAAAAAAAAAACACCACAACACAACACAACACAACACAACACAACACAACACAACACAACA
>NW_023468122.1:2870-6134 GCF_013731165.1 Rhagoletis pomonella | reverse complement strand
ATTCAAGCACTTTCGAATAATGAATAAATTTTTATTCTTCATTCAAGTAATTTCGAATAATGAATAAATTTTTATTCTTCATTCAAGTAATTTCGAATAATGAATAATTTTTTATTCATGATTCAAGTAATACTGAATAACGCATAATTTTTCATTTATTCTTTCTTTCTTGATCACAGTACCAGGTAGACGATTAGAAAATATAATATTAAAATCTACATGTGTATGCATATAAGCGAGAATTTGTTTAATTATCTGTATATGTACATATATAATACGTGAAGGGATTTTTTGTCCCGGTCACCAGATCTGCACTGTTCATTCGATTTTAAAAAATGAGGTGTCAAATGAAAGGGCTCGCGCTGTAGAAGTGCTATAAGATTTAACTTTTTCGAAAAGAGTTGCCACCGTTTAAAAAATTGATTTAAAAGTTTTAAACATAAATAAATAAATTAGTACAATATGGGTATCAAGCTAAATGGTTTTGAAAAGGTTTTTATATTTTTATTACATACAAGGGGGTTGCCACCTATTCATAAAAATTAAATTCAATTTCAATTATGGAAATTAGATAAGTGAAATATGCATCACAGTATAGGTGTCGGGCGAGAGAGGTTTTAGTTTGGAAATATTTTAATGAGGGTTGTCACCTAATTTAACAATCGAAAGTAATTAAATTATGCAGAAGTTACTAAGGTATGTGAAATAATAAAACATGGGTGTCAAGCAAAAGTGAGTTCAGAGCTTTACTTTTAGCATCCAGACTATTTTTGTGGTCTTTAAAAAGGGTTGCCACCTGTTTTAAATATTAAATTCGAATTATATTAAATTTATTAAGATGGGTATCAGTCAAAATAATTTTGAAAAATTTTTATTTCCAATCTTCATGCAGGAGGGTTGCCACCTGTTCAAAACACCAGGTTTGAGATGAATTAAAGCAAGAGGTCAAAGAACGTTTTAGTTTAAAAATATTTTCAAGAGGGTTGCCACCTAATTGAAGTGGAATTTAATTCAACTATACACAGGGTGTATGAAAGAACAATATATGGGTGATAAACTAAAGAACGTTAATAAATCTTTAGAATATTTTTGAGACGTTTGATTGCCACCCATATATTAAATGCCATTTTTAAAAATGGGTATCAATCAAAATGGGTTTGAAAATGCTCTATCTCTACGCGTTATTTACAAGGCTTTTCACGTGTCTAAAAATAAAGATCCACTTAATTCATAAGTTTGTTGAAATATATATGATAATGCTAGGGAAAACAGACTTAAGAAGATTTTGATTTGAAAAAGATTTCCACCTGTTTGAAAGTCGAATTTAGTTAATTTTTACCCAAATTATATGAAATATTAAAAAACGAATGCCAAACAAAAAAGTTTTAAGATAGATTTAGTTTGAAAAAATTTTTGATTGGGGTTGCTACCTATTATAAAACTCATATAAATATATATTTTACTATATATACAGATATAATGCGCGATTGCATTTGTTTGAAGGTCATCAGATCTGCAACGTTGTTTCGAATTTCAAAGATGAGATGTCAAATTAAAAAGCTTGACCTTTAGATTACTTATTTAACTATGAGCTATTTTAGATGAAATTTGGCTAACGTATCGCGTATAACTCTGACTACGATTTGGATTATTTATAGGTGGCCACCTGTTAAATAACCTTAATTAAATTTTGGCGTTCTAACGCCTTTGCGGGTATACTAGTGTATGTATATATGTACTACGAGAAGGCATTTCTTGTGAATGTTATCAAACCTGCACTGTGCGTTCGATTTTCAAAAATGAGGCGTCAAATTAAAGGAATTGGTCTGTAGATGGGTTTTTGTTATATTTTTTTTTGTGGAAAATTCTGTTCAAATAATTGAATAAGTTAAATGAATTATTACAATATGGATATCAATCGAAATGGTTTTCAAAAGGCTTTATATCTAAACTATATGTAGGTGGGAGCAATATAACCAGGGGGAAAAATAAACAAAAAGAAGCTGAAAAAGTTAATTTTATGTTTCATTTAAAGCTTAAAAAAGCGAAAAATATAAATTCACAATTCATTTATTTACTTCAGGCGTTATAATTTCTTAACATTAAAGATCAATAAAGCGAACTAACATATTTATTTGTACATTTCGCTCACTTTCTTCAAAAGCATATTAACTCGAAATTTTCCATTTATGGAAAAACGTAAAAAAACTAGTTCTAAGCTTATATTAACACTGGTTTACAGCAAAATATTTTCAATGGATGCCACTATGCAATTCCTATGTAGAATCGCCCACTGATTCCGAAAATCGAGTTAATTTTTTATTCTGTTGAAAAATTTTCGACATATTTTCAATTTACCGTTACTCAGCTTAAAACAAAAAATAGTTCCACTTAATCACATATATCTTACGAAACCAATCTAACAATCATAATACGAAGTACGGCAAATTAAAGCCAACAAAATTCTCCATAAACCACATATACACCACTTTCCGATAGGCGTGATAGTTTCTGAGAAATTAATAAATCACTCCAGATTTTTTGTTTTTTTTATGAAAAAATTAAAACAAATTCAAACTTTAACAGGGAAAAAAAAACAGTTTTTTGTAAATTTTTTGGTGAATGCCGTTCCTTTACGAAAAAATTAAGCTACCAATGAAGAAAATCGATGGATAAATAAGAAATAAATTAGTGGTAAAATGAAAATGTGCAAGGATTTTTTGTATGAAATATTAACAAAAGAGAGAGTTACTCAGGTGTACATTGCGTATGAGTAACACTCTTTCGTGCTCATTTTTCATATAAAAAATCTTTGCGCGTTTTCGTTTGACCTCTCATTGCTTCGTTATTTATCCATGGATTTTCTTCATTAGTACCTTGATTTTTTTGCAACAGAGCAGGCTTTAACACAATTGCAACAAATCTACACAGAAACTGTTATTTTAAAATTTTTCTCCTGTTAAAGTTTGATAATCTTTTATTTTTCATAAAAAAACAGAAAAATATAGAATTATTAATTTATTTGTCAGGAAATATCAGACCTATCTTAAAAGTGATTTATGTATATACGGATTATGGAGAATTTTGTTAGCTTTAGTTTTCCGTAATTGGTATTAAGATTGATAAATAAAGATTGGTTAAGTGGAACCAAATATCTCAAAAACTTATCCATAGAATAAAAAATTAACTCGATTTTCGGAATCATTCTATTTCGGCGATTCTACATGAGAAATTGATAGGGGCATTCGTAGAACAAAAAAAAAA
>NW_023468122.1:0-2770 GCF_013731165.1 Rhagoletis pomonella | reverse complement strand
TAAACAAACTACAATAAAATACAGCATCAGCTTTTCCAGGGAGGTAAATGTGTCAAAATGATTTCTACCACGTAGTATCAAAGATGAGAGTTTTCGAATTAATACGTTTTTAAAGAATGTGCTCGATATGGGAATATTTTTTAACAAAAAAGTTATGATCATACGGCAAAATTTCTTAAAAAATATTAACTTAAAATTTGTTCAATTTTGGTATACATGTTAGGGTGTGATATCTTATATGTATAAATATATGTACATATGTATTTACACTAAAGTAATATTTTGAGAAAATAATAAATATTAAGAACTAAACGATTTTAAGGAAAACTGAAGAAGTGGTGCCAGATTGAGGGAAATTTCCCTATTTGAGGGATATTTTGCATCAAAAATTATTAAAAGGGAAAAAAGGGACATTTCATATAAATAAGGGATTTTCTTTTGACGCAGTTATTGTTGCATAATTGATCAAAATTCACGAATATTCGACATTCGACTTAATTCATCGTTCTGAAGATGTGATGTGGAGTGAAATGGTATATAATTGTTAAAAAGTATAAGGATAATTTCGAAAATTTTCTTACGTTAACCAATTCAAACGCTGAGTAAGAAAGAATCTTTTCAGTTGTAACTGGTATTTCATGTAAAAAGCGGAACAAATTATCTGATGAAATGTTAAATAGCAGTGAGTGAGCAAAAAAATGAAAGTGAAAAATTGAATGAGGGAAAAAAATGCAGGAAAAGGGGTTTTTTCTTAACAGCGGTCGGCCCTCGGCAAGCAATGGCAAACCTCCGAGTGTATTCCTGCCATGAAAAACAGCTTCTCATAAAAATACACTCGCCATTCGGAGTCGGCGTAAAACTGTAGGTCCCTCCCCTTTGTGTGACCACATCAAGGGGACCGCCACAAATTGGAGGAAAAGCACATATGTGTAAGCGCCAAACTATTATTATTATTTTATATGAATTTTACTTCTTTACTACTGAAACATGTATATGTTTAAATTCGTTGGGAATTTTGTGGGATAAATTTTCAAGATGTGGGTAATTGAGGGATTTTTTCCCCATTTTCGTGGGATTTTTAACAGAGAATGTCTGGCATCACTGAACTGAAGAATGGTTAAAAAAGTTGCGAATGGAGATTTTTCTGTATCATGGACATTTTCAATTACGGAGTTTAATTTGCTTGGTCGCGTTATTTGCATTTCATATTTTTATTTCAAAATTTGTCTCAACGGATAAAGATGGCTGCAAATATTAATAAAAAACGAAGTGAAATATAGAAACTTATTAAGAATAAATGAACCTTTTCCCTCTTTTCCCTACACTCATTTATTCGACTGAAATCCCTACGGGTAGGAAATTATCCCTACATGTACGATGTACTATTTACCAGCACTGATTTGTCAGCATTTATTAGAACTACTATATATTTCTGTGTTATTAAAAGAACTAGCGATTACAATAGCAATAAAAAATCGCTGTGATTTAAAAGTCGCAATCAATATTTTCTCTGATACAGAAAAATAGCTATTTCGCCCATCACTAGTTGCATTTCAAACATAATATATTTTTATAGAATTTTTAAAATTCTTTCAGATGAACAAAAAACAGGATTATATACATTTATTATTAATGTGAACATTTTCAAACAGATGGCAATCCTCTTCAAACGTCTCAAAAATATTCTAAAGATTTATTAACGTTCTTTAGTTTATCACCCATATATTGTTCTTTCATACACCCTGTGTATAGTTGAATTAAATTCCACTTCAATTAGGTGGCAACCCTCTTGAAAATATTTTTAAACTAAAACGTTCTTAGACCTCTTGCTTTAATTCAACTCAAACCTGGTGTTTTGAACAGGTGGCAACCCTCCTGCATGAAGATTGGAAATAAACATTTTTCAAAATTATTTTGACTGATACCCATCTTAATAAATTTAATATAATTCGAATTTAATATTTAAAACAGGTGGCAACCCTTTTTAAAAACCACAAAAATAGTCTGGATGCTAAAAGTAAAGCTCTGAACTCACTTTTGCTTGACACCCATGTTTTATTATTTCACATACCTTAGTAACTTCTGCATAATTTAATTACTTTCGATTGTTAAATTAGGTGACAACCCTCATTAAAATATTTCGAAACTAAAACCTCTCTCGCCCGACACCTATACTGTGATGCATATTTCACTTATCTAATTTCCATAATTGAAATTGAATTTAATTTTTTTTATGAATAGGTGGCAACCCCCTTGTATGTAATAAAAATATAAAAACCTTTTCAAAACCATTTAGCTTGATACCCATATTGTACTAATTTATTTATTTATGTTTAAAACTTTTAAATCAATTTTTTAAACGGTGGCAACTCTTTTCGAAAAAGTTAAATCTTATAGCACTTCTACAGCGCGAGCCCTTTCATTTGACACCTCATTTTTTAAAATCGAATGAACAGTGCAGATCTGGTGACCGGGACAAAAAATCCCTTCACGTATTATATATGTACATATACAGATAATTAAACAAATTCTCGCTTATATGCATACACATGTAGATTTTAATATTATATTTTCTAATCGTCTACCTGGTACTGTGATCAAGAAAGAAAGAATAAATGAAAAATTATGCGTTATTCAGTATTACTTGAATCATGAATAAAAAATTATTCATTATTCGAAATTACTTGAATGAAGAATAAAAATTTATTCATTATTCGAAATTACTTGAATGAAGAATAAAAATTTATTCATTATTCGAAAGTGCTTGAAT
>NW_023468121.1:0-6134 GCF_013731165.1 Rhagoletis pomonella | reverse complement strand
GCAGGAAGCTTTTTAATTAAGCGAAACAAACTGGATCTTGGCAACCCTACAAGGATGCCCTGAAAGCCTTTAAGAGATCAGTACGAACAGCTCAAACGGAATCTTGGAAAACTTTCTGCGGCAACATTGAGGAAACCTCGAAGGGCAACCGACTACGGAAGTCCTATCAAAAACTCCAGTTGCCCCAAACTATATCCAAAAACCTGATGGTGAATGGACCTCCTCTTGCAGTGAAATGCTAGATGTTCTCATGGACACCCACTTCCCGGAGTGTACAACAGAACCAAAGGCAGACGCGACAAATCAGATGACTTATCTTCCACATCACTCAGTAGAGAGCATAGTACAACAAGAAAAGGTGAAATGGGCGATCAAGACCTTCAAACCCTACGAATCTCCCGGGCCGGACGGCATATTCCCTGCCGAAATTCAGCAGGCAGTCGTCCTTTTATGCCCACTGCTTTCTGAGATCTTTAAGGCCTGCCTTCGCCTTTGTCACATTCCTAGAGGATGGACAAAGGCTAGGGTAATATTCATACCGAAAGGTGGAAGGGTCTTTCACGTCAAACCCAATGACTTCAGGCACATAAGCCTAACGTCCTTTCTTCTTAAAACTCTAGAAAGACTTCTTGACGCCCACATCAGACAGCGCCTTTCTTCTGAGGACGTGTCAGAGTGTCAACATGCTTATTCTAAGGGCAAATCAGTGGACACTGCGCTCCACGAAATTGTGTCCAAAATTGAAAAAGGACTCGCCTTTAAGGAATTTACCTTAGGCATCTTTCTTGACATAGAAGGCGTCTTTAACAATATTCTTCCAGAGGCCGTGGTGGGCTCACTTTCCCAAGTGGGGCTGGAGCGGCCTCTGGTGGAGCTTATAAGACTTCTTCTTGAAAGAAGAACTATCTCGTCAGAGTTTGGGGGCGCGTCGATAACCAGGCATGCAACGAGAGGTACTCCTCAAAGAGGAGTTCTCTCCCCCCTACTCTGGAACCTTACAGTAAACTCAATTCTGATGAGACTGCAGAGTACCGGCTGTCACGTCGCAGCGTATGCCGACGACATTGCACTCACAGTCACGGGCAAGCATCTCCAAACGCTAAGCGAACTTTTGCAAAGCGCTCTCTGTCTCGTGAACAGCTGGTCGAGGGAGTGTGGACTTAAAGTTAATCGCACCAAGACCGAAATGATACTTTTCACGAGAAAATATAAGATACCGTCTTTTCAGCCCACCTGCCTAAACGGGGTGGGACTTACACTCTCCAACGAGGTTAAATACCTCGGCTTAATTCTCGACAGGAAGTTGGACTGGAGGCGGAACCTTTCGGAACGATCCAAGAAAGCCATTACCGCCCTTTACGCCTGTAAGGCAGCGGTAGGGAAACGATGGGGTCTGAAACCACACATAACACACTGGATGTATACGGCGTTTGTCCGACCCATCCTTTTCTATGGGATTACCGTATGGTGGCCGGCTCTAGAAAAATCCACTTACAGATGCAAATTGGACCGAGTACAAAGGGCGGCAACCATGTTAATCACGGGTGCCCTGCTACTCCCAGTAGGGCTCTGGAGACTGTTTTGAATCTTCTCCCTACCGATCTCTACGGTAGATATCAGGCCAGCTGCAATGCAACTAGACTGAATGCAGCTCATACATGGAGAGACCATAGGTTCGGTCACTCAAAAATTCTGAGCACCATTCCAGCAACCTTACGTAAGCTGGATCTGCTTCGAAAATAGGTTTTCTACCAGAATTCCAGGCAGAAGCAACTGGGTAAATCGCTCGGACTTAGATCCAGGATCTACCGCTATATTTACGAACGGGTCAAAGCTCGACAATAAAGTTGGAAGCGGAATCTACTCCAAAAAAACTCTCGCTAAACCTAAGCAGGCGGCTCCCTGACCACTGCAGCGATTTTCAGGCGGAATTAACAGCCATAAGGGAGGCCGCCCTATGGCTTAAAAGTGGCACAAATAGTCCACAATCTGGCACTATCTACTCTGGCAGCCAAGCAGCGATTAAATCTTTGCAGTGCAGTAACATTTCCTCAAAGGTGGCTGCCGAATGCGGAAGTACCCTAAACGAGCTTGCCGCGAAAGCCACCATTAACGTGGGATGGGTACCCGGGCACAGTGGAATACCGGGAAACTGCGCGGCAGATGAGCTGGCGAGGGGGGGAACTAAACTACGCTCAACAAACTCAGCGCTCGATGCAGGCGTTCCCCTGTCCTCGCGTAAGCACCAACTGAAATCTATTTTCATTAAATTGCCCAACGAACGTTGGGCGAAAGAACCAACATGTTCTGTTACAAAACAGATCTGGCCAATTATAAACGAAAAAACGATCTAAAACTCTCGTACAAATCGACCGCCCGATTATTAGCACAGATGTAGGTATAATTACAGGACACTGCTTAATGGGAGCGCATGCTAGGCGAATGGGTTATCCCGCAAACGTTTTCTGTCGTGCCTGTAGGGACGAGGAGGAGGTGGAGAGTGTAGAATACTATCTCTGCCACTGCCCCGCCCTGACGAGGTCAATACTTGCTCTTTTTAGTCAACATACTTTTCGGTGTTTAGCCGATCTCGACTCTATGGACGTCCGCGACCTTCAACGATACGTTAAGGTCACATGATGGTTCTATCATTTGGGAAACTAGGGGAAAGGAACAAGAGCTCGTTCATAGTGGCATCACAATGGGTCAAAATGGCCTAAGTGCGTCTCTCTGCCGTTCCGTGCGGAGTGACAACCACTGTAACCTAACCTAACCTAACCTAGGATCGTCGGTTCGAATCCTACTGAAAGAAGTCTGATGAGGAAATGTGGTGATTTCCGAAATAGCTATCACTTCTACCATTTTTTTCAAATTATTGTTGCTTTTCCACAATAAGTTTTCATTAAAACTGGCCTCAAGCTCAATAAAAATTGTTGAATATAAGGGGTAAATTTTTAAAGGCAATTTTTCATATAAGGCAGTGTCAAAATCAAAAACAAAAGTTGCCGTTCCTGTTCGCAGCATATGTATAACACAGAGAATATTGTTTTTAGTTTCATCTTCAGGTAAAACTTCAGCATTATCAGCACTTGCTTCAGTATATACGAACTGTGGATTTCGTTTACGAAGACGGAGTGAACATGTGGTACCAAATAGTAGTGTAGTGATTTTGTTTACAGTTAAGTGGTACATATTTTTAGGCTCCGTTTTCTGCATAAAAATCCGCAGGCTAGTAATAATAAATAACACAAATCACTTATATAATAGTGATGTACAAACAATTTTCTTTAAAAATACGCATACTTTTTAAAAATATTTGTTTGGACACATTTTGCAATAGGACTGCGCAACTATTAAATTTTTTATAACTCATATAAATTGATTAATCGCACAATCCGCTTTTGAGAGCTCGGCGCAAAAAAATTAAATAAAAACCTATAATAACGCGAGATCAGCTATTTCCACAATTTCCTCAAAATCACCTATAGTGTCTGAATGATTTACATTTCTGTTGTTGTCATATATTGAGCTATTCAACCTTGATAACATACTGTTTGATATTGGAAATGTTTTACAGCAGAAACTATTAGCCTTCATATAACACTTTATTCGAACTATTGAATTAAGGCTTTCCAACCTCATCCTATCTCGAATCTTAGTTTTTGTTGAATTCATTACGGAAAAAACGCGCTCAACAAAGCATGTGAGTGCGGCAAGGATAATAATATGAATTTACTTACATATATTTCCAAACATTTTATTACCTGTTGCGGTTTTCACTCCTTAAGCAATTATCCAAAATTCTTCGGAGGCGGATGGAATGGTTCTGAGAAAAGTTATTCCATGAGAAAGTTAAAAGATTTAAATATTCAGTTTCCGCTGCTTTTCTTTCCTTCAAAGTCAAATAGTGAATTGGCAGGTCCCTGAAACTCGCCCTCTTGTGGTTCACACACTTTTCTGGTGACAAAATCAAAGCTTTTTTAAAAGTACTTAATTGACTAGGTAATCGTTTCAAACGTTCTTCGATTAGGGTGACTAAATATTTTTGACAGTTTTTTAATATGCCTATTTATATTTATCACGCAGTTCATTAGCCTCTTCTGTAAAATTATCGTGGAAAACTATGTTTTGTATATTTTTATACCCGAGCGCACTTGTGCACAAGGGTATTATAACTTTGTTCACATAACGGTTGTTTGTAACAGGCAAAACGAATCGAGATAGATATAGACAAATGTATACATAAATGATCAGAATGAAAAGAGAAATCGATTAAGCGGTGACTGTCTGTCCGTCCGTCCGTCCGTCCGTCCGTCCCTCCGTCCGTCTGTGCACACGATAACTCGAGTAAAAATTGAGATATCTTAACGAAACTTTGTACGTGGACTTCTTTTGGGCATAGGACGGATGGTATTGAAAATGGGCGAAATCGGACAATAACCACGCCTACCTCCCATATAACGGTAATTTTCAGAAATACGAAAAGTGCGATATTTTAGTAACTACTGAAGATAATTCACTCAAAATTGATATACACAATGAGTTTTAGACGAAAAATAAGAATATTAAAAAATTTTGGCAAATGGGCGTAGCCACGCCTACTTATGGTTACATGTGTATATCTTGGTAACCGCTGCACCAATTTCTTCCAAACTTGGCACAGTTGTTGGTCCTGCTACAACATACCAAATGGCCGAAAATTTTTAAAATCGGACAATAACCACGCCCACATCCCATATAACGGTAATTTAGAAACATACGAAATCCTCGATAAATCAGTAAATATTAAAGCTAATTTATTCAAAATTGATGGTTGCAACAATTTTTTACCAAGAAATACGCTTATGATACAATTTTGGAAAATAGGCGTGGCACCGCCCACTTATGATCACATATATGTATCTCGCTAACCGTTCTAGCAATTTGAACCAAACTCGGTATGATTATTGTGCTTGCCACATAAAAGCAAAGCGTTGAAAATTATTGAAATCGGACTAAAATTACGACCGCTTTTCATATAACGGTATATTTCAGAAACGCTTGAAACTGCAATATTTCGAAATTTAAGGACGCTAATTTACTTAAAATTTATACACCCCGACTTATCGTGTAGCGGTAGCTTTCGGAAAGGTGGAAAACATATATTTAATAATTGCGCCGGGTATTTAATGTTCGGCTCCGCCCGAACTTAGACTTTCTTACTTGTTATAATTTGAAAAAATTTATTTGAAAGGAAAAAATCGCCAAAAATCGCCAATGGCGATTTTTTAAATTTTTACGCGCAAATATCCAAAAAAAAAAATCGCCAAATTGGAGCGAAATCGTCAAATCTGGACACTCTGTCGCACACTCAACACAGTTTTTACCAAAACAATAGATAAAACAAACAAATAACAACAACACGTCATATATGAAATAAAATGCAATGGCAAAGAATACGAACGCTGCAGCAAAGTATACATAGGAACGACGAAGCGAGCTTTAGGAGTCAGAATCAACGAGCATAAAACAGACACGAAAAATAGAAAGAAGAACACTGCATTAGCCCAGCACCTTACAAAAAGCGAGCACACAGCGGACCTCGATAATACAGGAGTAATAGACATCGAGAGAAAAACAAAGAAAAGGATGACATTAGAAGGGCTTCGGATACAGCAACAAATACACTGTGCAATGAGTTATAAGGAGGTTGTGGACAACATAAATTGCGCATACACAGCAATAATAGCGAGTGTAGCAGATAATGCACAAGCAGATGTCTTCGTGGTTGCTTTTCGAATGCGTCTTTTCGTTTATTCTTAACTTTCTCTTTACATTGCGTCCGCTTATGTCTATAAGAGAGTTGCATATCTAAGTTACGATATAAGCTACCATATAATATAATGCAGTATATACACTAAGGTGAGTGGTTACGTTATTAGGGATATATTGCTACAATTCGGCCGTCCTGAACCACGGTTTCAAATTTTCGACGGCCCGCACTCCTTTGTAGGGTACCTGAGATTGCTGGAACCCTTCAACATCTTTAAGTAAATATCTATCATTTCGCAAAATTTGTTCAACACGGTACGGCCCTTTAAATTTCGGGATTTGCTTTTTCGATACACCTGCACGTGAATCAAAATTTTGTATCA
>NW_023468120.1:0-6134 GCF_013731165.1 Rhagoletis pomonella | reverse complement strand
TAATTGAATAAATATATAAGTGTTAGTAAACGCGCGTTCTTAACTATTCATTGGGTGAAGTCTTCGTATCTATAAATGGTGACCCCGACGTGATCTTTTCGGATTGCGTTGGTACGAGATTCTCACTCCTTTGACCCACGTGCCATAACGTACAAATTTTCACGAAAATGACTCTTGAGCACTCACCGAATCGTGCCACTCAGAGTCCAGCCCAGCAATCACCAGACGCCTTGCTGCAACAGCAGCAAGCCCTGCAGCAACAACAAGCGCAGCTGCTTCAGCAAGAAGCACTGCAGCATCAACAAGCGCAGCTACTGCAGCAACAAGCACAGCAGCAACAGCCACCAGGCAACTTGAACAATTATCTTCCGCTGGGGCAACCGTTTTACAGCCCTCTGTCCAGCAACGAGGCACACATGATGGCAATGACTAAACTCAAGCTGCCGGAATTCTGGGCAAACGATCCTGAAATTTGGTTCATTCAAATTGAAGCACAGTTTTCCACTCGCAATATCAGAAGTGACAACTCTAGGTATGACGCAGTTATCGCAGCTCTGAAGCCAGAGGTGCTCAAAGAGGTTTCTGACATCCTGAGGGCACCGCCCGCACAAGATAAGTATATTTTTTTGAAGACAAACCTTATCAAACGTTTTACGGATTCAGTTGATCGGCAATTATTCAAACTTCTGACGGAGCTACAGCTTGGGAATCAGAAACCTAGTCAACTTCTAAGGGAAATGAGGTCGCTCGCCGAAAATAGGGCTTCTGAAGAGTTACTTCGCAGCAAATGGCTGGCACTGCTTCCAGACATTGTTTGTAAGATTCTGAAGGCTGTCCAGAGCAACAGCACCTTAGACCAGCTCGCTGAAGCCGCAGACAGCGCCATGGAAAATCACACCAGCCCTCACATCATGTCGACCAGTGTTCACCCTCAGTCAGCCGATGTTCAAATCATGGCAACTAGTGCTATTCAGACTGGAGGTTACTCTCGGCAAGATAAAAATAGCCCCATTGAGCAGAGGTTGTGCAGCCTAGAGAAATCCATTGAGACACTCTCAGCTGCATTTGCAGAGCTGTCTAGCAAGCTTAGCAAGGCCACAGAGAGGAGACCACGATCCCGTTCCCGAACTCCAGCTCCATCAGGCTACTGCTTCTATCACAGCAAGTTTGGTGATAAAGCCAAACGGTGCCTACTGCCCTGTACTCACCCCAAGGCGGGCATACAGGGAAACTAGCTGGGCTGTCGTCAGTGCAGGTGATTGGCGACAGCAGCCTCAATACCAAACCAATCAAAGAGTATCGCCTGCATGTTTTCGATAAATCATCGCATCGCAGGTTTCTTATTGACTCTGGCTCTGTGGTTTCTGTTTTGCCACGAGCCTGGGTTAAGCAGAGACTGGAATCATCAACGTTTAAACTTTATGCAGCAAATTCTACCACCATCAACACTTATGGTCATCAGCTCATGACCCTAAATCTTGGTCTACGCCGTGCTTTTACTTGGCCGTTCACCATAGCGGACGTTCAGTCTGCTATCATAGGGGCTGACTTCATCGTGCACTTCGGGTTGCTCATCGACCTTCGCAAGCATCGCCTTATAGATCCTCTCACCTCCCTGTCAACTCTTGGACAACTGGCGGAAACCATTGAATATAACATTTCGACAGTGGATCAACAAGCTCTCTCCAACTCGTACCCCGGAGGCATGTACGCGGAGCTTCTCAGCAGTTTCATTGACATCACCAGGCCGTCGGTGGCTACTGCAGCCAATCCAGACACTAGTGTCGCTCATCACATTATTACCACGGGACCACCTGTTGTAGAACGAGTACGCAGACTGGCTGGTGACAAGCTCAGGGCAGCCAAGGACGACTTCAACCTGCTGTTGGAGCTTGGCGTCATTCGGCCGTCTAGCAGCAATTGGGCCAGCCCAATTCATATGGTATCCAAGAAGCTAGGGGGTTGGCGCACTACCGGAGAGTTCAGACGTCTCAATGCACAAACGGTCCCTGATCGCTACCCCATTCCGGTACCTGAAGACCTGTTTCGGCGCCTACATGGGAGAAAGATTTTTTCCACCATCGACCTTGTGCGTGCCTACCACCAGATACCTGTAGCTCCAGAGGACATCGAGAAGACTGCGGTCACCACACCTTTTGGTCTTTATGAGTTCCTGGGGATGCCACCCGGACTGCGAAATGCCACCCAAACTTTCCAGAGGCATATGGACAACATTTTCAGAGGGCTGGATTTTGTCGGCTGTTTTATTGATGACCTCATAGTAGCGTCCCATACACATAAGCAACATATACGGGACTTACAACAAATCTTCACCATTCTACGACAAAACCAGCTCAAAATCAACCCCAGTAAGTGTCGTTTTGGCCAGGAGGAGGTGCTCTATCTGGGCTATACGATCAACAAAGATGGTTTCAAACCCCCAGATGACCGTGTCGAGGCGATCCGTTCGTTTCCCAAGCCGGAAACCATCATTGACCTTCGCAGGTTCCTAGGAATAATTAATTACTACCGGAAGTGCGTGCCTAATGCCGCGGAACTTCAGGCCCCTCTCAACGCTTTTCTCAAGGATGCAAAAAAGAACGATAAGCGAAAAATTCCTTGGACCCCGGACGCCGAAAAGGCCCTAGAGGACTGCAAGCACAGTGTCGCGTTAGCAGCACGAACAGCTTTCCTGGCACCAACAGCTCCACTTTCTCTTATTACAGACGCTTCTGACTTCGCCATAGGCGCATCACTGGAGCAATACGAGGACGACAGGTGGAAGCCAGTGGGTTTCTTCTCTAGGAAACTCAGTCCTACAGAAGCCAGGTACAGTACGTATGATAGAGAACTGCTGGCTATTTTCGCAGCTATAAAATTTTTCCGCCACATCCTGGAGGGCCGTCATTTCATCATTAGAACAGACCACAAACCTCTTGTTTATGCGTTCTCTCAGAAGGCTAGCAAACCTCCCCGCGCCAACTCACACAGCTCGATTACATTTCGCAGTTCACCACCGAGATCGTCTACTTAAAAGGTGAGGACAATATCGTAGCTGACGCACTCTCTAGGATTTCTTCTATTAGCATGCCCACCATCTTGAGTGCAGAGAGGATTGAAGAGCAGCAGCAGGGTGATGATGAGCTTCGGAAACTTCAAGAGAATAACAACTCCTCTTTAAAACTCCAAAAACTTTGCATTGATGGCAATCATACGATTTTATGCGACATATCGAGCGGAGTGGTGAGACCATTCATTCCCAATAGCATCAGGCGAGCAGCGTTCGACTCGGTACATGGGCTATCTCATCCCAGTGGGCGAACCACAGCCCGAATGCTTAAGCAAAAATATATTTGGCCTGGCATCAAGAAGGATGCACTGGAATGGACTCGAAATTGCATCGCATGTCAACGGTCCAAAATCCAACGGCACAACCGCCTCATTCCCAAACACATTGACATACCAGATACCAGGTTCAACCATGTACATCTGGATCTCATCGAACTTCCAGTGGTAAACAAGCTTAGGTACTGCCTTACAATTATTGACCGGTTTTCCAGGTGGCCCGTGGCTGTTCGCCTGGAAAACATGACAGCCGACTCTGTTTGCAACGCGTTTTACTCAAACTGGATTGCTCAGTTTGGTACACCACTCACCATCACCACTGACCAAGGCGCTCAGTTCGAGTCAGCCCTCTTCACCGCCTTGACACGGTTGATTGGAGCAAATCGCATTAGGACGACTCCCTACCATCCGCAATCCAATGGACTGGTTGAGAGGTGGCACAGGACCCTGAAATCGGCTCTGATGTGCAAGAGTAAGGTTTCCTGGCCAGAAGCCCTACCCACGGTGCTCCTTGGCCTCCGCACTTGCTACAAGGAGGACTTGAACGCCTCACCCGCTGATCTAGTTTTTGGCACAGGGTTACGCGTCCCAGGACAGTTTTTCGTGTCAGAGGATTTGCCAGCTGACCCGAAAAAATTTTTGGAAAAATTTCGAGAGCATATCAGAACATTGAGGCCAACTCCAACTGCGCATCACACAAAACCACGAATGTTCATCCTAAAAAACTTGTATTCGTGCTCGCATGTTTTTCTTCGCATAGATGCAGTCAAACGCCCTCTTGAACCGCCATACTCTGGACCACATGAAGTCCTAGAGCGCCTAAATGACAACGTTTTCAAGATCCGGGTGGACGGCATCGAGAAAGTTGTATCCGTGGAGCGGTTAAAACCGGCATACATTGCTAGAGAGGATTCTGATAGTCAACAGCGGTCTCAGCCGCTCAAGAGCTCTGAAAACCAGCAGCAGCCACAGCAGTATGAGGATCCTGAGTTCCATCAGCCTCAGTCGTCAGATTCAGTCATAGACCAGCCAACTTGTACGGGTTCCAGCAAGCAAAAGACAGTTTCCTTCCCTTCGAACTATTCGAAGGTCATCGGAGGGAGAGTGGATGTGGCAACCCCGCCTCAAATGTTGCATGATCCATCCGGACAGCGGCGCGGCGAGCAATCGTCTAACACTTCGGTAAACCAACGCCGGCCACGAAAGCAAATATTTTTACCGAAGCCTTTTTACTGACGCCACACGTGTAGCAGACAACGATATTATTTTCTAAGTTTTCTTTATTGTTCAGAGTCACAGAAGTAATTGAATAAATATATAAGTGTTAGTAAACGCGCGTTCTTAACTATTCATTGGGTGAAGTCTTCGTATCTATAAATGGTGACCCCGACGTGATCTTTTCGGATTGCGTTGGTACGAGATTCTCACTCCTTTGACCCACGTGCCATAACGTACAAATTTTCACGAAAATGACTCTTGAGCACTCACCGAATCGTGCCACTCAGAGTCCAGCCCAGCAATCACCAGACGCCTTGCTGCAACAGCAGCAAGCCCTGCAGCAACAACAAGCGCAGCTGCTTCAGCAAGAAGCACTGCAGCATCAACAAGCGCAGCTACTGCAGCAACAAGCACAGCAGCAACAGCCACCAGGCAACTTGAACAATTATCTTCCGCTGGGGCAACCGTTTTACAGCCCTCTGTCCAGCAACGAGGCACACATGATGGCAATGACTAAACTCAAGCTGCCGGAATTCTGGGCAAACGATCCTGAAATTTGGTTCATTCAAATTGAAGCACAGTTTTCCACTCGCAATATCAGAAGTGACAACTCTAGGTATGACGCAGTTATCGCAGCTCTGAAGCCAGAGGTGCTCAAAGAGGTTTCTGACATCCTGAGGGCACCGCCCGCACAAGATAAGTATATTTTTTTGAAGACAAACCTTATCAAACGTTTTACGGATTCAGTTGATCGGCAATTATTCAAACTTCTGACGGAGCTACAGCTTGGGAATCAGAAACCTAGTCAACTTCTAAGGGAAATGAGGTCGCTCGCCGAAAATAGGGCTTCTGAAGAGTTACTTCGCAGCAAATGGCTGGCACTGCTTCCAGACATTGTTTGTAAGATTCTGAAGGCTGTCCAGAGCAACAGCACCTTAGACCAGCTCGCTGAAGCCGCAGACAGCGCCATGGAAAATCACACCAGCCCTCACATCATGTCGACCAGTGTTCACCCTCAGTCAGCCGATGTTCAAATCATGGCAACTAGTGCTATTCAGACTGGAGGTTACTCTCGGCAAGATAAAAATAGCCCCATTGAGCAGAGGTTGTGCAGCCTAGAGAAATCCATTGAGACACTCTCAGCTGCATTTGCAGAGCTGTCTAGCAAGCTTAGCAAGGCCACAGAGAGGAGACCACGATCCCGTTCCCGAACTCCAGCTCCATCAGGCTACTGCTTCTATCACAGCAAGTTTGGTGATAAAGCCAAACGGTGCCTACTGCCCTGTACTCACCCCAAGGCGGGCATACAGGGAAACTAGCTGGGCTGTCGTCAGTGCAGGTGATTGGCGACAGCAGCCTCAATACCAAACCAATCAAAGAGTATCGCCTGCATGTTTTCGATAAATCATCGCATCGCAGGTTTCTTATTGACTCTGGCTCTGTGGTTTCTGTTTTGCCACGAGCCTGGGTTAAGCAGAGACTGGAATCATCAACGTTTAAACTTTATGCAGCAAATTCTACCACCATCAACACTTATGGTCATCAGCTCATGACCCTAAATCTTGGTCTAC
>NW_023468119.1:0-6134 GCF_013731165.1 Rhagoletis pomonella | reverse complement strand
ATGTGCTTTTTATAAGCGTGAAACACAAAATAATTACTATAACTGGTGTTTGGTTTCAAATTCGGACAAACTAGACAACTTAATCAGATTTTATTTTTAATTGGATTACGATTAATGATTAAAATTAATTAATCGTAATCGCAGCCAGCGATTAATGATTAAAAATTTTTTTATTTTTATTTTTTTATTTTTTCAATTCGAATTCAGCGGCCATTGTGTAAGGACGGTGTATAAAGGCTTAGATTTTGTGTGAAAGACAAATTTGTAATTGGAACAGAAATTGTTAGCTAAAATTGTGTAAATTGTTAAAAAATTACAGCATTTGAAGGATCGAAGCCGGAGTGCAGTTTTTTTACGCAGAAGTCGAATTTGAAGTGGCTTTTTTGGTAAGTTTCTTTTTGTACTGTTGGGTGCCTCGTGGTTGTGCGTGCGGCTGTGAGACAAAATGGAGGACGCTTCAGCGCCCGATGGCGCTGAGGCAATTTCTTCTGAACTTGCCTGCAAATTGGTTTGCAGAGGTGCAGAGTTGGAAGAGTGTTAAGCGTAGAAGAAGTAGAAGAAGGAATATCAATGGTATTAATGATGGCTTATTAGAATCAGGTACGGACGAAGATTGCAATAAGCAAGCAAAAGTGCTTAATGGAAAACCGAATAAGTCGAACAAAATTAAGGATCAGCAAATACCGATGCAAGGTTTAGTGGTTAAAAAAGGTTTTTTTGACAACATGGACGAAAGTACAGTTGCACAGACGGTTCGTAATATGACAAATTCTCAAAGTGAGAAAACAGACACACTTTGCAACTTGGACAAGTGTACAGTTATGCAAAGCGTTAGCAACGTGACAAATTCGCAAAGCGAGAGTACAAATGCAGTGGGTTACACTAATGGGCAAGGCGTTAGCAGCAAGAGTAATAACGATGAGGCAAGGTCAAGGATGGTGAGTGTAAATACTTTTACATACTCAAGCAGCTACAAGGGTGACTTTTGTGTGTTGTTCGACACGTCTAAGAGCCCCTTATGTGAAAATGATAGGATGAGAAATGGACTTTTTTTATGGAACAAAATTAAAAATTTCAAAGTTGAAGGGATTAAGACTATAAAAGCGGTAGGGAGATCTCTGTTTAAAATATATTTCTACACGCATGAAGATACTAACAAAAGTTTAAGCAATCATTTGCTGGCAGTGAATCTCATTAGGAGCTTCATTCCTAAAAGCATGATTGAAACAGTGGGAGTGATTATGCAAATACCGACAGACTTCTCTGAAGTTGAGATAAAGAATAATATAGTATCTGATTGTAAAATTACCAGTGTGACCAGAATAATGCGCAGGGACCCAAATTGCAGAGACAATTTAATACCGACTCTGGCAGTGAAAATAGGGTTTGAAGGGAACGAGATTCCTAATGAGATTAAAATTTTTTATGTAAACTTTAAAGTCAAGCACTTTGTACCCAGGGTAAAGCAGTGTTACAATTGCGGACGCTTGGGGCATACCAGAATGGGGTGTAGAGGCAGGAACAGATGCATTATGTGTGGTAAGGAGGAAGGTTGCGGAAGTCAGTGTGAGGTAAAAGCCAATAATTGCATTCTTTGCGGAAATGTGGGGCATACTTCGGTGAATAACAGTGTTTGTCAGGTATGGAAAAGGGAAAAACAACTTCTGGAAATAATGACGATAAAGAAAATTTCAAAAAGAGAGGCTATAGATTCATACAAAGAGGTCATTGATCAAAATAATCGTTTTGCACTGCTGGATGATGATCAGGAGAATTTTCCTACCATTTCTGGGGCGCAAAATAACCGTGTAAATAATGATATGGTGGTTAACAGGAGAATAACCTCCTTTAGTTACGCGCATATGGCTAAAAGAAATGAGAGGAAAGATAAACCTGAGGTAGTGAAGGAAAGACAAGATAAGGTGGCTAAAAACACGGTTTTTGATAGTCCAAGCTGGGCAAAAGTTTCGGAAGTAGAAAGGTTAGTGGCGTTAGTGACTAAGAAGTTTGAAATTGATGAAAGTGAACCAATTTTGAGAAAGATAGGAGATACTTTGAAAGAGGTTAATGGGGTTTACGTTACAAGTTCAAACACTAATAATGAGCCAGATAAAAATTCTACAATATAATGTACAAAGCCTAAAGGCGAACAAAAACAATTTAGACTTTTTCATAAATAGGAACGATATAAGTATTGTAGGGTTGCAAGAAATTTTTTCCCATGATGAAAAGGTGGAAAATCACAAACTAATGGGTTTTAATTTGATTAAAAAAACAAGAGCGGATGGATATGCAGGAGTTGCAATAGGTTTTAAAAAAGGGATTGGCTTTAAGAAAATAAAGTATAGGTCGCAATATGATATTTTGATTGCGAGAACGACAAGCTTGGTGACTAATCTAGTCATCTGTTCGGTGTATTTTCCACCTAACATCAACAGCAAGATATTTGAAGCAGTGGTTAGTCGATTGTTGCTGTTTCTCGGCAAATTCACGAACGTGGTATTGTTGGGGGATTTCAATGCGAGGAATGCAAAGTGGGGGGATGATGTCAGCCACCCTAAGGGCAAGATTTTGGCGAATGGTGTCAGAAATGCTAATCTGAAGTGCGTAAATAAAGGAGATACAACTTTTATGAATGTGGGTAGTGTGAATGGTAGCTCAGGCTCAGTGCTGGATCTGGCGTTCACAAATTTAACAAATGATATTAGGTGGTGTTGTCATAGAGCGTATTTGGGTGGTAGTCATCATCTACCAATTGTAATTGAGATAGATAACATAGGTAAGTTACCTAACAACTTCATCTCAAAAAATAAGCTACTTAGTAATATCAAAAAGATTAATTTTACAACTATGAATAATTTTGAGGCAGGAGTTAAAAAAGCAAGGAAAGAAGCAACAATTGACTTAAATAGGTACAAACACACGCCGAAAGCATGGTGGAATGATGAAATGGGAAAAATGTATAGATTTCTTGTGATAGCAAGGAAAAAAGCCAGTAAATCTAATGAGGTGCAGGATATGGAAGAAGCTGTGAGGTTAGAGGCAGAGTGGAAAAAGAAGGTAAAAGAGGCTAAAAGTAGCAGTTTCAAGAGGAAAATTGATGAAATCAACTGTAATTCGAATTCAAGAGAGGCCTGGAAATTTATTGGCAACATGAAAGGTGGAACAGAGTATTGTTGTAGCAATTGGGAGGATGAGAACAATGAGAAGTTTCTGAGCTTTCTGAAGGATCAGGTTCGACAGGTTGAGGGGGCAACTGTGGATAGGGCTCAAATGATAACTGAACAACAAAAAGTGGCGAATGTTAAGGTAAATTTTTCTTATGAAGATTTTGAGTTACTAATTAGCAAAAAAAAATTTACTGCAGCAGGTATGGATAATGTTACATATGAAATGTTAAAGAATTTGACGGTAGAGGCAAAAAAAGCGTTTGTGAATTCATTGGAGGAGCACTTCAATAAAAATATAGTAAGAAAAGAGTGGAGAAATATAAGAATAGTACCTATTCCAAAAGCGGGTAGGGATCGTGAAAATATTTGCAATTATCGTCCCATCTCCCTAATTTCAGTTGTAGCCAAATGTATTAATATGCTAATTAAAGAAGAAATTATGAAATTTGTGGAGGATGGTAACATAATACCGCAAAGAAGTTTTGCATACAGGAAGCAGCGTTCTGCAACAATGTGCATGAATGAAGCGCTTCAATTGATAGCAGATAGGAAGTGCAGGAGTGAAAAGGTATTTCTGGGGGTAATAGATCTCTCTGATGCGTACAACTGCGTGGATTTAGTTATGTTGCATAGGATACTTATGCGACATGGCATGAATCCAAAAATTTGTGATTGGATTATAAATCTTTTTTCCAAGCGAATTCTTACGTTGGGTAAATGCTCTGTCGAAGTAAACAATGGATTGCCACAGGGAAGCTGTCTCTCTCCGATATTATTCAACATTTATACCGCAAAACTGCCTCTGTCTGTAATGAGAATACTCATCTTTTTCAATATGCGGATGACTTTGCTATAATAACGCACAGCAGAAATGAGGAGGTAGCAAGTAATAAGTTTACTAATAAAATTGCGGAAATGCAAAGTTTGTGTGAATCGTTGGGTCTCAAGTTCAACTTAAATAAAACAAAATTTATGGTTATGACGATGGGTAGAAGAAAACAGTTTAATGTGAGAGTAAATGGTTGCAATGTGGAGCAAGTGGAAAAAATGAGATGGTTAGGAAGGGTAATAAGCGCTAATTCCACAATTAAAGAGCACATAGGAAATGTCAAGAAATCTATTGTGCCGGGAAAAAATTTGCTGGCAAGAATTACATCTATAAAATCTGGGTTAACCCCGATGGTAGGATTAAAGCTGTACAAATCATTTGTTCGTTCAAAAGCAGAGTACGCTAATACCACTTTTGCTAACATGCCCGAGGGGTATAATAAGCAGCTATGCACCATATTAAATGACTCTCTAAGAAGATGTTTAGGGGTTCCGCCAAACACGCCGACTTATGCAAGATATGCAATTGCATGTGAGCTTCCACCGCAGAAAAGAGCTATATGGTTAACGTCGAGAGAAATGTCAAAGCAGTGGTTTATCAACTCGAGTTTGAAAAGGGAGGTTGAGGAAAGCTATGCTAGGAAATCGAGTTACGGGTACACATACAACAAGTTCAAATCTTACTTTGATAGGTTGAATACTAATGTTTTATTTAGCAGACACGAGAAGCTGAGTTTGGTCTCCTCGAGGCTAAAAGGTTCCAAAGCGAATTTTTCGAGTGAACAACTGAAGGCTTTATACTATGGGGAAAAGAGTAGTTTAGAGTAAGGGATTTCATTTTTATACAAGTTAGAAGAAACTTACGCGTCTACCTTTGGGGAGCTGGTCGCTGTAAAGCAATGCATTGTGATTGCAAAAAGAGTGAAAGACAAAAAAATTTGCATATTCACAGATAGTTTGCAGGCTGTGAAAGCGCTAAAATGTGACCGAACTAACAACTACGTTGTAGCTGACATACATAATGAAATCGGAAGGTCGGTATTAGAGGAGGTACGCATTATTTGGGTCCCTGCGCATGTTGGGATCGGGTTCAATGAGAAAGCTGATTTTGCGGCCTAAGCTGCAGTGACGCAGGGCTTGACGCTTAAAGTAGACCTGACACCGAGTGAGATGCTTAATAGAGTGAGCAACTGTCTGTGGGATGAATGGAGAAATGAGGTCAAAATTTTGAGTAACAGATGGGACGAAAGTATGGTAAACAGCATTATGAACAGGGAAAAAAGACCATGGTTCAGGGACAAAAACTGGGACTATGACGCATATGACACAAAGCTACTGAATAGACTGGTAGTAGGTAAAACGTATGGCAAAGAGTATCTCAGTAAATTCAAACCAGAAGTATCCAATTGGTGTCACAGCTGTAGCGCCATAGAAACTGCTGAGCACTTGATCTTTTACTACGTTTATACGCACAGAATAATCGACTTAATTGAAAGCGCATTGACACCGTACACATTTCGCTCTAGTGTTTATACTTACGGCTTTATATCGGCATCAAAGTAACCGTCTTCAAAAGCAAACAAAATTAGCTGTTTTCATTTGACATTTTATAAGTTAACATAGTGGAAAACGATAAAAATTTAGTTTTATTCGGCATTATAAAATCGTGGCAAAGAAAAAGAACGATTATTATTAATCAGCTTTTAAATACTGATGCGATTATTTGGAATTTGAGCGGAACAGCTGATCTCCAATTCGCTTTGAGTGAGAGCGGTGTTTATACACTCTTTCTAACTGTCTGGAGAAATAAACTACCGATTTGAAATGGAGTGTGAGCCAAAACACTTCGCTCTTTCAAAGCGAATTGAAATTCAGTTTATACATATGTTTTGAATCGCGGCGAAATGAATTAAAGCGACTTATGCATGCGTATAAACGTAGTATTTGAGTGCACTAAGTATGGTACAATTAGAAACGAATTTATTATTTTTAATAAGTTTAAAGAGCTTAAGGAAATTTGGGTAACAAAGAATTTATTCTACTACAAGGAGGTAGTAAAATTTCTGCACAAGGCAGGTCTTGACAAAATGCTGTAAAAAAAAAAAAAAAAAAAAAAAAAAAAAAAAAAAAAAAAAA